>NW_027464096.1:0-262185 GCF_050947455.1 Rhinoderma darwinii
GAGAGAAGACAAGGAAGGTGAATGAGCTGTTCCAATGTGAAATGCCGGAAACACAGAAACACAGAAGACACACACACACACACACACACACACACACACACACACACACACACACACACACACACACACACACAACAAGAGGTGGCAATGTATTAATTAATTGCATTTAATAAATGAGCTCATTATCACACATGACTGTACAAATGCATTGTCCAACAGGTGTTGAAATAATGGGATTAAAAGGGGAGATCCCATCAGAAAGACAAAAACAATAGCAAACACAAATAGCACTTTTGGAATCTGATTTTAGTCAACACATAAGGGAAGGGTGCACCGGTCCTGGAAATACTGCAATACCAGGTCAATGCGTGGAGTGGACAGAGCAAGCTCTATTTCCATCTCCCTGTTCGAAAAATCCATTTAATATATGGTCCCCAGATAGGGGACGTATCAGATATTAAACTGATAAGAACAGATACTACACTTGATCTTAGCCAAAAGGCCGAGAAGCGATAACCCGAATGGGCCGGCCGTTGACCGAGCCTGCCTAATACTGCTGTTCACCCCTTGCAGCGATTGATTCAGCCTACTCCTAGGCAATTCCATGGGGCCCTGCAGGCTCACACACATTTACAGCTACTAAGCGGGAGGGAGGTGAATAAAGGCCGGAGAGGAAGCCAGACAGGATTTGCTTCTTTTGCTTGCACCACAATGCAGTGCTGAAAGAGGAGGAGGAATCTACATAAAAACGCCTTCCTGGCAACGCCCAAATGCCCTCCTGCCATGCAGATAAACACTGGCAGCGGCAGCAAGTGCATGCCCACAGCCACCCCTTGTTCCTTCACACCTTGTATCAGCTTTAATCCAATCCAGTCCGGTGCTGCCTGCTGAGCAGCACTGACCAACACTGCCTGGGCCCAGGCTTTTATCTCTGAGGCAGGCCCCATTATGATGTCAGAAAGCTGGCTCTGGAATCCTGAGGGCTCCACTATGACACGTGCAAAGTTCCGTCTGAACTTTATATAAGACGGTGCGGCTCAGTCAGTCACTCAGTGTTGCCTGAGAGGGCAACACTGCAACAGCCGGCCGCCAGGCTGTCTTTTTTTTGCACAGCTACTTGCCTCCAGGAGGCCACAAGAGGGAGACAAGGGACTGCAAAATGGAAAATAGGCATCCACCAACTTTACAGACAACTTCTCTTTGCTCCTACAACCTCCATCCTTGCACAGTTTGTTATTCTTCCAGGTAACATAGTAACAAATCCAAATTGCTGCTCTCTTTGTAGGCAAGCAAGGGTTTGTTGCAACTGCAATTCTTACTTCTTCTTGAAATGTAGGGACGACAGTACATTCCATCACATCCATCTAGTGTACACAGGTAGGTCCATTGTGGCGGGTAGGCGGCTGGCTGCTTTAATGGCTGTTTGCTGTTCCCCTACTCCACTCCACTCCACTATTTGACTGTGGTGCTGCATCAATCAGTGGCTGGCTCAGGTGCAGCTCTTTAACTTACCTAAAAGGGAGGGCGGAGAGAAGACAAGGAAGGTGAATGAGCTGTTCCAATGTGAAATGCCGGAAACACAGAAACACAGAAGACACACACACACACACACACACACACACACACACACACACACACACACACACACACACACACACACAACAAGAGGTGGCAATGTATTAATTAATTGCATTTAATAAATGAGCTCATTATCACACATGACTGTACAAATGCATTGTCCAACAGGTGTTGAAATAATGGGATTAAAAGGGGAGATCCCATCAGAAAGACAAAAACAATAGCAAACACAAATAGCACTTTTGGAATCTGATTTTAGTCAACACATAAGGGAAGGGTGCACCGGTCCTGGAAATACTGCAATACCAGGTCAATGCGTGGAGTGGACAGAGCAAGCTCTATTTCCATCTCCCTGTTCGAAAAATCCATTTAATATATGGTCCCCAGATAGGGGACGTATCAGATATTAAACTGATAAGAACAGATACTACACTTGATCTTAGCCAAAAGGCCGAGAAGCGATAACCCGAATGGGCCGGCCGTTGACCGAGCCTGCCTAATACTGCTGTTCACCCCTTGCAGCGATTGATTCAGCCTACTCCTAGGCAATTCCATGGGGCCCTGCAGGCTCACACACATTTACAGCTACTAAGCGGGAGGGAGGTGAATAAAGGCCGGAGAGGAAGCCAGACAGGATTTGCTTCTTTTGCTTGCACCACAATGCAGTGCTGAAAGAGGAGGAGGAATCTACATAAAAACGCCTTCCTGGCAACGCCCAAATGCCCTCCTGCCATGCAGATAAACACTGGCAGCGGCAGCAAGTGCATGCCCACAGCCACCCCTTGTTCCTTCACACCTTGTATCAGCTTTAATCCAATCCAGTCCGGTGCTGCCTGCTGAGCAGCACTGACCAACACTGCCTGGGCCCAGGCTTTTATCTCTGAGGCAGGCCCCATTATGATGTCAGAAAGCTGGCTCTGGAATCCTGAGGGCTCCACTATGACACGTGCAAAGTTCCGTCTGAACTTTATATAAGACGGTGCGGCTCAGTCAGTCACTCAGTGTTGCCTGAGAGGGCAACACTGCAACAGCCGGCCGCCAGGCTGTCTTTTTTTTGCACAGCTACTTGCCTCCAGGAGGCCACAAGAGGGAGACAAGGGACTGCAAAATGGAAAATAGGCATCCACCAACTTTACAGACAACTTCTCTTTGCTCCTACAACCTCCATCCTTGCACAGTTTGTTATTCTTCCAGGTAACATAGTAACAAATCCAAATTGCTGCTCTCTTTGTAGGCAAGCAAGGGTTTGTTGCAACTGCAATTCTTACTTCTTCTTGAAATGTAGGGACGACAGTACATTCCATCACATCCATCTAGTGTACACAGGTAGGTCCATTGTGGCGGGTAGGCGGCTGGCTGCTTTAATGGCTGTTTGCTGTTCCCCTACTCCACTCCACTCCACTATTTGACTGTGGTGCTGCATCAATCAGTGGCTGGCTCAGGTGCAGCTCTTTAACTTACCTAAAAGGGAGGGCGGAGAGAAGACAAGGAAGGTGAATGAGCTGTTCCAATGTGAAATGCCGGAAACACAGAAACACAGAAGACACACACACACACACACACACACACACACACACACACACACACACACACACACACAACAAGAGGTGGCAATGTATTAATTAATTGCATTTAATAAATGAGCTCATTATCACACATGACTGTACAAATGCATTGTCCAACAGGTGTTGAAATAATGGGATTAAAAGGGGAGATCCCATCAGAAAGACAAAAACAATAGCAAACACAAATAGCACTTTTGGAATCTGATTTTAGTCAACACATAAGGGAAGGGTGCACCGGTCCTGGAAATACTGCAATACCAGGTCAATGCGTGGAGTGGACAGAGCAAGCTCTATTTCCATCTCCCTGTTCGAAAAATCCATTTAATATATGGTCCCCAGATAGGGGACGTATCAGATATTAAACTGATAAGAACAGATACTACACTTGATCTTAGCCAAAAGGCCGAGAAGCGATAACCCGAATGGGCCGGCCGTTGACCGAGCCTGCCTAATACTGCTGTTCACCCCTTGCAGCGATTGATTCAGCCTACTCCTAGGCAATTCCATGGGGCCCTGCAGGCTCACACACATTTACAGCTACTAAGCGGGAGGGAGGTGAATAAAGGCCGGAGAGGAAGCCAGACAGGATTTGCTTCTTTTGCTTGCACCACAATGCAGTGCTGAAAGAGGAGGAGGAATCTACATAAAAACGCCTTCCTGGCAACGCCCAAATGCCCTCCTGCCATGCAGATAAACACTGGCAGCGGCAGCAAGTGCATGCCCACAGCCACCCCTTGTTCCTTCACACCTTGTATCAGCTTTAATCCAATCCAGTCCGGTGCTGCCTGCTGAGCAGCACTGACCAACACTGCCTGGGCCCAGGCTTTTATCTCTGAGGCAGGCCCCATTATGATGTCAGAAAGCTGGCTCTGGAATCCTGAGGGCTCCACTATGACACGTGCAAAGTTCCGTCTGAACTTTATATAAGACGGTGCGGCTCAGTCAGTCACTCAGTGTTGCCTGAGAGGGCAACACTGCAACAGCCGGCCGCCAGGCTGTCTTTTTTTTGCACAGCTACTTGCCTCCAGGAGGCCACAAGAGGGAGACAAGGGACTGCAAAATGGAAAATAGGCATCCACCAACTTTACAGACAACTTCTCTTTGCTCCTACAACCTCCATCCTTGCACAGTTTGTTATTCTTCCAGGTAACATAGTAACAAATCCAAATTGCTGCTCTCTTTGTAGGCAAGCAAGGGTTTGTTGCAACTGCAATTCTTACTTCTTCTTGAAATGTAGGGACGACAGTACATTCCATCACATCCATCTAGTGTACACAGGTAGGTCCATTGTGGCGGGTAGGCGGCTGGCTGCTTTAATGGCTGTTTGCTGTTCCCCTACTCCACTCCACTCCACTATTTGACTGTGGTGCTGCATCAATCAGTGGCTGGCTCAGGTGCAGCTCTTTAACTTACCTAAAAGGGAGGGCGGAGAGAAGACAAGGAAGGTGAATGAGCTGTTCCAATGTGAAATGCCGGAAACACAGAAACACAGAAGACACACACACACACACACACACACACACACACACACACACACACACACACACACACAACAAGAGGTGGCAATGTATTAATTAATTGCATTTAATAAATGAGCTCATTATCACACATGACTGTACAAATGCATTGTCCAACAGGTGTTGAAATAATGGGATTAAAAGGGGAGATCCCATCAGAAAGACAAAAACAATAGCAAACACAAATAGCACTTTTGGAATCTGATTTTAGTCAACACATAAGGAAGGGTGCACCGGTCCTGGAAATACTGCAATACCAGGTCAATGCGTGGAGTGGACAGAGCAAGCTCTATTTCCATCTCCCTGTTCGAAAAATCCATTTAATATATGGTCCCCAGATAGGGGACGTATCAGATATTAAACTGATAAGAACAGATACTACACTTGATCTTAGCCAAAAGGCCGAGAAGCGATAACCCGAATGGGCCGGCCGTTGACCGAGCCTGCCTAATACTGCTGTTCACCCCTTGCAGCGATTGATTCAGCCTACTCCTAGGCAATTCCATGGGGCCCTGCAGGCTCACACACATTTACAGCTACTAAGCGGGAGGGAGGTGAATAAAGGCCGGAGAGGAAGCCAGACAGGATTTGCTTCTTTTGCTTGCACCACAATGCAGTGCTGAAAGAGGAGGAGGAATCTACATAAAAACGCCTTCCTGGCAACGCCCAAATGCCCTCCTGCCATGCAGATAAACACTGGCAGCGGCAGCAAGTGCATGCCCACAGCCACCCCTTGTTCCTTCACACCTTGTATCAGCTTTAATCCAATCCAGTCCGGTGCTGCCTGCTGAGCAGCACTGACCAACACTGCCTGGGCCCAGGCTTTTATCTCTGAGGCAGGCCCCATTATGATGTCAGAAAGCTGGCTCTGGAATCCTGAGGGCTCCACTATGACACGTGCAAAGTTCCGTCTGAACTTTATATAAGACGGTGCGGCTCAGTCAGTCACTCAGTGTTGCCTGAGAGGGCAACACTGCAACAGCCGGCCGCCAGGCTGTCTTTTTTTTGCACAGCTACTTGCCTCCAGGAGGCCACAAGAGGGAGACAAGGGACTGCAAAATGGAAAATAGGCATCCACCAACTTTACAGACAACTTCTCTTTGCTCCTACAACCTCCATCCTTGCACAGTTTGTTATTCTTCCAGGTAACATAGTAACAAATCCAAATTGCTGCTCTCTTTGTAGGCAAGCAAGGGTTTGTTGCAACTGCAATTCTTACTTCTTCTTGAAATGTAGGGACGACAGTACATTCCATCACATCCATCTAGTGTACACAGGTAGGTCCATTGTGGCGGGTAGGCGGCTGGCTGCTTTAATGGCTGTTTGCTGTTCCCCTACTCCACTCCACTCCACTATTTGACTGTGGTGCTGCATCAATCAGTGGCTGGCTCAGGTGCAGCTCTTTAACTTACCTAAAAGGGAGGGCGGAGAGAAGACAAGGAAGGTGAATGAGCTGTTCCAATGTGAAATGCCGGAAACACAGAAACACAGAAGACACACACACACACACACACACACACACACACACACACACACACACACACACACACACACACACACAACAAGAGGTGGCAATGTATTAATTAATTGCATTTAATAAATGAGCTCATTATCACACATGACTGTACAAATGCATTGTCCAACAGGTGTTGAAATAATGGGATTAAAAGGGGAGATCCCATCAGAAAGACAAAAACAATAGCAAACACAAATAGCACTTTTGGAATCTGATTTTAGTCAACACATAAGGGAAGGGTGCACCGGTCCTGGAAATACTGCAATACCAGGTCAATGCGTGGAGTGGACAGAGCAAGCTCTATTTCCATCTCCCTGTTCGAAAAATCCATTTAATATATGGTCCCCAGATAGGGGACGTATCAGATATTAAACTGATAAGAACAGATACTACACTTGATCTTAGCCAAAAGGCCGAGAAGCGATAACCCGAATGGGCCGGCCGTTGACCGAGCCTGCCTAATACTGCTGTTCACCCCTTGCAGCGATTGATTCAGCCTACTCCTAGGCAATTCCATGGGGCCCTGCAGGCTCACACACATTTACAGCTACTAAGCGGGAGGGAGGTGAATAAAGGCCGGAGAGGAAGCCAGACAGGATTTGCTTCTTTTGCTTGCACCACAATGCAGTGCTGAAAGAGGAGGAGGAATCTACATAAAAACGCCTTCCTGGCAACGCCCAAATGCCCTCCTGCCATGCAGATAAACACTGGCAGCGGCAGCAAGTGCATGCCCACAGCCACCCCTTGTTCCTTCACACCTTGTATCAGCTTTAATCCAATCCAGTCCGGTGCTGCCTGCTGAGCAGCACTGACCAACACTGCCTGGGCCCAGGCTTTTATCTCTGAGGCAGGCCCCATTATGATGTCAGAAAGCTGGCTCTGGAATCCTGAGGGCTCCACTATGACACGTGCAAAGTTCCGTCTGAACTTTATATAAGACGGTGCGGCTCAGTCAGTCACTCAGTGTTGCCTGAGAGGGCAACACTGCAACAGCCGGCCGCCAGGCTGTCTTTTTTTTGCACAGCTACTTGCCTCCAGGAGGCCACAAGAGGGAGACAAGGGACTGCAAAATGGAAAATAGGCATCCACCAACTTTACAGACAACTTCTCTTTGCTCCTACAACCTCCATCCTTGCACAGTTTGTTATTCTTCCAGGTAACATAGTAACAAATCCAAATTGCTGCTCTCTTTGTAGGCAAGCAAGGGTTTGTTGCAACTGCAATTCTTACTTCTTCTTGAAATGTAGGGACGACAGTACATTCCATCACATCCATCTAGTGTACACAGGTAGGTCCATTGTGGCGGGTAGGCGGCTGGCTGCTTTAATGGCTGTTTGCTGTTCCCCTACTCCACTCCACTCCACTATTTGACTGTGGTGCTGCATCAATCAGTGGCTGGCTCAGGTGCAGCTCTTTAACTTACCTAAAAGGGAGGGCGGAGAGAAGACAAGGAAGGTGAATGAGCTGTTCCAATGTGAAATGCCGGAAACACAGAAACACAGAAGACACACACACACACACACACACACACACACACACACACACACACACACACACACACACACACAACAAGAGGTGGCAATGTATTAATTAATTGCATTTAATAAATGAGCTCATTATCACACATGACTGTACAAATGCATTGTCCAACAGGTGTTGAAATAATGGGATTAAAAGGGGAGATCCCATCAGAAAGACAAAAACAATAGCAAACACAAATAGCACTTTTGGAATCTGATTTTAGTCAACACATAAGGGAAGGGTGCACCGGTCCTGGAAATACTGCAATACCAGGTCAATGCGTGGAGTGGACAGAGCAAGCTCTATTTCCATCTCCCTGTTCGAAAAATCCATTTAATATATGGTCCCCAGATAGGGGACGTATCAGATATTAAACTGATAAGAACAGATACTACACTTGATCTTAGCCAAAAGGCCGAGAAGCGATAACCCGAATGGGCCGGCCGTTGACCGAGCCTGCCTAATACTGCTGTTCACCCCTTGCAGCGATTGATTCAGCCTACTCCTAGGCAATTCCATGGGGCCCTGCAGGCTCACACACATTTACAGCTACTAAGCGGGAGGGAGGTGAATAAAGGCCGGAGAGGAAGCCAGACAGGATTTGCTTCTTTTGCTTGCACCACAATGCAGTGCTGAAAGAGGAGGAGGAATCTACATAAAAACGCCTTCCTGGCAACGCCCAAATGCCCTCCTGCCATGCAGATAAACACTGGCAGCGGCAGCAAGTGCATGCCCACAGCCACCCCTTGTTCCTTCACACCTTGTATCAGCTTTAATCCAATCCAGTCCGGTGCTGCCTGCTGAGCAGCACTGACCAACACTGCCTGGGCCCAGGCTTTTATCTCTGAGGCAGGCCCCATTATGATGTCAGAAAGCTGGCTCTGGAATCCTGAGGGCTCCACTATGACACGTGCAAAGTTCCGTCTGAACTTTATATAAGACGGTGCGGCTCAGTCAGTCACTCAGTGTTGCCTGAGAGGGCAACACTGCAACAGCCGGCCGCCAGGCTGTCTTTTTTTTGCACAGCTACTTGCCTCCAGGAGGCCACAAGAGGGAGACAAGGGACTGCAAAATGGAAAATAGGCATCCACCAACTTTACAGACAACTTCTCTTTGCTCCTACAACCTCCATCCTTGCACAGTTTGTTATTCTTCCAGGTAACATAGTAACAAATCCAAATTGCTGCTCTCTTTGTAGGCAAGCAAGGGTTTGTTGCAACTGCAATTCTTACTTCTTCTTGAAATGTAGGGACGACAGTACATTCCATCACATCCATCTAGTGTACACAGGTAGGTCCATTGTGGCGGGTAGGCGGCTGGCTGCTTTAATGGCTGTTTGCTGTTCCCCTACTCCACTCCACTCCACTATTTGACTGTGGTGCTGCATCAATCAGTGGCTGGCTCAGGTGCAGCTCTTTAACTTACCTAAAAGGGAGGGCGGAGAGAAGACAAGGAAGGTGAATGAGCTGTTCCAATGTGAAATGCCGGAAACACAGAAACACAGAAGACACACACACACACACACACACACACACACACACACACACACACACACACACACACACACACACACAACAAGAGGTGGCAATGTATTAATTAATTGCATTTAATAAATGAGCTCATTATCACACATGACTGTACAAATGCATTGTCCAACAGGTGTTGAAATAATGGGATTAAAAGGGGAGATCCCATCAGAAAGACAAAAACAATAGCAAACACAAATAGCACTTTTGGAATCTGATTTTAGTCAACACATAAGGGAAGGGTGCACCGGTCCTGGAAATACTGCAATACCAGGTCAATGCGTGGAGTGGACAGAGCAAGCTCTATTTCCATCTCCCTGTTCGAAAAATCCATTTAATATATGGTCCCCAGATAGGGGACGTATCAGATATTAAACTGATAAGAACAGATACTACACTTGATCTTAGCCAAAAGGCCGAGAAGCGATAACCCGAATGGGCCGGCCGTTGACCGAGCCTGCCTAATACTGCTGTTCACCCCTTGCAGCGATTGATTCAGCCTACTCCTAGGCAATTCCATGGGGCCCTGCAGGCTCACACACATTTACAGCTACTAAGCGGGAGGGAGGTGAATAAAGGCCGGAGAGGAAGCCAGACAGGATTTGCTTCTTTTGCTTGCACCACAATGCAGTGCTGAAAGAGGAGGAGGAATCTACATAAAAACGCCTTCCTGGCAACGCCCAAATGCCCTCCTGCCATGCAGATAAACACTGGCAGCGGCAGCAAGTGCATGCCCACAGCCACCCCTTGTTCCTTCACACCTTGTATCAGCTTTAATCCAATCCAGTCCGGTGCTGCCTGCTGAGCAGCACTGACCAACACTGCCTGGGCCCAGGCTTTTATCTCTGAGGCAGGCCCCATTATGATGTCAGAAAGCTGGCTCTGGAATCCTGAGGGCTCCACTATGACACGTGCAAAGTTCCGTCTGAACTTTATATAAGACGGTGCGGCTCAGTCAGTCACTCAGTGTTGCCTGAGAGGGCAACACTGCAACAGCCGGCCGCCAGGCTGTCTTTTTTTTGCACAGCTACTTGCCTCCAGGAGGCCACAAGAGGGAGACAAGGGACTGCAAAATGGAAAATAGGCATCCACCAACTTTACAGACAACTTCTCTTTGCTCCTACAACCTCCATCCTTGCACAGTTTGTTATTCTTCCAGGTAACATAGTAACAAATCCAAATTGCTGCTCTCTTTGTAGGCAAGCAAGGGTTTGTTGCAACTGCAATTCTTACTTCTTCTTGAAATGTAGGGACGACAGTACATTCCATCACATCCATCTAGTGTACACAGGTAGGTCCATTGTGGCGGGTAGGCGGCTGGCTGCTTTAATGGCTGTTTGCTGTTCCCCTACTCCACTCCACTCCACTATTTGACTGTGGTGCTGCATCAATCAGTGGCTGGCTCAGGTGCAGCTCTTTAACTTACCTAAAAGGGAGGGCGGAGAGAAGACAAGGAAGGTGAATGAGCTGTTCCAATGTGAAATGCCGGAAACACAGAAACACAGAAGACACACACACACACACACACACACACACACACACACACACACACACACACACACACACACACACACACAACAAGAGGTGGCAATGTATTAATTAATTGCATTTAATAAATGAGCTCATTATCACACATGACTGTACAAATGCATTGTCCAACAGGTGTTGAAATAATGGGATTAAAAGGGGAGATCCCATCAGAAAGACAAAAACAATAGCAAACACAAATAGCACTTTTGGAATCTGATTTTAGTCAACACATAAGGGAAGGGTGCACCGGTCCTGGAAATACTGCAATACCAGGTCAATGCGTGGAGTGGACAGAGCAAGCTCTATTTCCATCTCCCTGTTCGAAAAATCCATTTAATATATGGTCCCCAGATAGGGGACGTATCAGATATTAAACTGATAAGAACAGATACTACACTTGATCTTAGCCAAAAGGCCGAGAAGCGATAACCCGAATGGGCCGGCCGTTGACCGAGCCTGCCTAATACTGCTGTTCACCCCTTGCAGCGATTGATTCAGCCTACTCCTAGGCAATTCCATGGGGCCCTGCAGGCTCACACACATTTACAGCTACTAAGCGGGAGGGAGGTGAATAAAGGCCGGAGAGGAAGCCAGACAGGATTTGCTTCTTTTGCTTGCACCACAATGCAGTGCTGAAAGAGGAGGAGGAATCTACATAAAAACGCCTTCCTGGCAACGCCCAAATGCCCTCCTGCCATGCAGATAAACACTGGCAGCGGCAGCAAGTGCATGCCCACAGCCACCCCTTGTTCCTTCACACCTTGTATCAGCTTTAATCCAATCCAGTCCGGTGCTGCCTGCTGAGCAGCACTGACCAACACTGCCTGGGCCCAGGCTTTTATCTCTGAGGCAGGCCCCATTATGATGTCAGAAAGCTGGCTCTGGAATCCTGAGGGCTCCACTATGACACGTGCAAAGTTCCGTCTGAACTTTATATAAGACGGTGCGGCTCAGTCAGTCACTCAGTGTTGCCTGAGAGGGCAACACTGCAACAGCCGGCCGCCAGGCTGTCTTTTTTTTGCACAGCTACTTGCCTCCAGGAGGCCACAAGAGGGAGACAAGGGACTGCAAAATGGAAAATAGGCATCCACCAACTTTACAGACAACTTCTCTTTGCTCCTACAACCTCCATCCTTGCACAGTTTGTTATTCTTCCAGGTAACATAGTAACAAATCCAAATTGCTGCTCTCTTTGTAGGCAAGCAAGGGTTTGTTGCAACTGCAATTCTTACTTCTTCTTGAAATGTAGGGACGACAGTACATTCCATCACATCCATCTAGTGTACACAGGTAGGTCCATTGTGGCGGGTAGGCGGCTGGCTGCTTTAATGGCTGTTTGCTGTTCCCCTACTCCACTCCACTCCACTATTTGACTGTGGTGCTGCATCAATCAGTGGCTGGCTCAGGTGCAGCTCTTTAACTTACCTAAAAGGGAGGGCGGAGAGAAGACAAGGAAGGTGAATGAGCTGTTCCAATGTGAAATGCCGGAAACACAGAAACACAGAAGACACACACACACACACACACACACACACACACACACACACACACACACACACACACAACAAGAGGTGGCAATGTATTAATTAATTGCATTTAATAAATGAGCTCATTATCACACATGACTGTACAAATGCATTGTCCAACAGGTGTTGAAATAATGGGATTAAAAGGGGAGATCCCATCAGAAAGACAAAAACAATAGCAAACACAAATAGCACTTTTGGAATCTGATTTTAGTCAACACATAAGGGAAGGGTGCACCGGTCCTGGAAATACTGCAATACCAGGTCAATGCGTGGAGTGGACAGAGCAAGCTCTATTTCCATCTCCCTGTTCGAAAAATCCATTTAATATATGGTCCCCAGATAGGGGACGTATCAGATATTAAACTGATAAGAACAGATACTACACTTGATCTTAGCCAAAAGGCCGAGAAGCGATAACCCGAATGGGCCGGCCGTTGACCGAGCCTGCCTAATACTGCTGTTCACCCCTTGCAGCGATTGATTCAGCCTACTCCTAGGCAATTCCATGGGGCCCTGCAGGCTCACACACATTTACAGCTACTAAGCGGGAGGGAGGTGAATAAAGGCCGGAGAGGAAGCCAGACAGGATTTGCTTCTTTTGCTTGCACCACAATGCAGTGCTGAAAGAGGAGGAGGAATCTACATAAAAACGCCTTCCTGGCAACGCCCAAATGCCCTCCTGCCATGCAGATAAACACTGGCAGCGGCAGCAAGTGCATGCCCACAGCCACCCCTTGTTCCTTCACACCTTGTATCAGCTTTAATCCAATCCAGTCCGGTGCTGCCTGCTGAGCAGCACTGACCAACACTGCCTGGGCCCAGGCTTTTATCTCTGAGGCAGGCCCCATTATGATGTCAGAAAGCTGGCTCTGGAATCCTGAGGGCTCCACTATGACACGTGCAAAGTTCCGTCTGAACTTTATATAAGACGGTGCGGCTCAGTCAGTCACTCAGTGTTGCCTGAGAGGGCAACACTGCAACAGCCGGCCGCCAGGCTGTCTTTTTTTTGCACAGCTACTTGCCTCCAGGAGGCCACAAGAGGGAGACAAGGGACTGCAAAATGGAAAATAGGCATCCACCAACTTTACAGACAACTTCTCTTTGCTCCTACAACCTCCATCCTTGCACAGTTTGTTATTCTTCCAGGTAACATAGTAACAAATCCAAATTGCTGCTCTCTTTGTAGGCAAGCAAGGGTTTGTTGCAACTGCAATTCTTACTTCTTCTTGAAATGTAGGGACGACAGTACATTCCATCACATCCATCTAGTGTACACAGGTAGGTCCATTGTGGCGGGTAGGCGGCTGGCTGCTTTAATGGCTGTTTGCTGTTCCCCTACTCCACTCCACTCCACTATTTGACTGTGGTGCTGCATCAATCAGTGGCTGGCTCAGGTGCAGCTCTTTAACTTACCTAAAAGGGAGGGCGGAGAGAAGACAAGGAAGGTGAATGAGCTGTTCCAATGTGAAATGCCGGAAACACAGAAACACAGAAGACACACACACACACACACACACACACACACACACACACACACACACACACACACACACACACAACAAGAGGTGGCAATGTATTAATTAATTGCATTTAATAAATGAGCTCATTATCACACATGACTGTACAAATGCATTGTCCAACAGGTGTTGAAATAATGGGATTAAAAGGGGAGATCCCATCAGAAAGACAAAAACAATAGCAAACACAAATAGCACTTTTGGAATCTGATTTTAGTCAACACATAAGGGAAGGGTGCACCGGTCCTGGAAATACTGCAATACCAGGTCAATGCGTGGAGTGGACAGAGCAAGCTCTATTTCCATCTCCCTGTTCGAAAAATCCATTTAATATATGGTCCCCAGATAGGGGACGTATCAGATATTAAACTGATAAGAACAGATACTACACTTGATCTTAGCCAAAAGGCCGAGAAGCGATAACCCGAATGGGCCGGCCGTTGACCGAGCCTGCCTAATACTGCTGTTCACCCCTTGCAGCGATTGATTCAGCCTACTCCTAGGCAATTCCATGGGGCCCTGCAGGCTCACACACATTTACAGCTACTAAGCGGGAGGGAGGTGAATAAAGGCCGGAGAGGAAGCCAGACAGGATTTGCTTCTTTTGCTTGCACCACAATGCAGTGCTGAAAGAGGAGGAGGAATCTACATAAAAACGCCTTCCTGGCAACGCCCAAATGCCCTCCTGCCATGCAGATAAACACTGGCAGCGGCAGCAAGTGCATGCCCACAGCCACCCCTTGTTCCTTCACACCTTGTATCAGCTTTAATCCAATCCAGTCCGGTGCTGCCTGCTGAGCAGCACTGACCAACACTGCCTGGGCCCAGGCTTTTATCTCTGAGGCAGGCCCCATTATGATGTCAGAAAGCTGGCTCTGGAATCCTGAGGGCTCCACTATGACACGTGCAAAGTTCCGTCTGAACTTTATATAAGACGGTGCGGCTCAGTCAGTCACTCAGTGTTGCCTGAGAGGGCAACACTGCAACAGCCGGCCGCCAGGCTGTCTTTTTTTTGCACAGCTACTTGCCTCCAGGAGGCCACAAGAGGGAGACAAGGGACTGCAAAATGGAAAATAGGCATCCACCAACTTTACAGACAACTTCTCTTTGCTCCTACAACCTCCATCCTTGCACAGTTTGTTATTCTTCCAGGTAACATAGTAACAAATCCAAATTGCTGCTCTCTTTGTAGGCAAGCAAGGGTTTGTTGCAACTGCAATTCTTACTTCTTCTTGAAATGTAGGGACGACAGTACATTCCATCACATCCATCTAGTGTACACAGGTAGGTCCATTGTGGCGGGTAGGCGGCTGGCTGCTTTAATGGCTGTTTGCTGTTCCCCTACTCCACTCCACTCCACTATTTGACTGTGGTGCTGCATCAATCAGTGGCTGGCTCAGGTGCAGCTCTTTAACTTACCTAAAAGGGAGGGCGGAGAGAAGACAAGGAAGGTGAATGAGCTGTTCCAATGTGAAATGCCGGAAACACAGAAACACAGAAGACACACACACACACACACACACACACACACACACACACACACACACACAACAAGAGGTGGCAATGTATTAATTAATTGCATTTAATAAATGAGCTCATTATCACACATGACTGTACAAATGCATTGTCCAACAGGTGTTGAAATAATGGGATTAAAAGGGGAGATCCCATCAGAAAGACAAAAACAATAGCAAACACAAATAGCACTTTTGGAATCTGATTTTAGTCAACACATAAGGGAAGGGTGCACCGGTCCTGGAAATACTGCAATACCAGGTCAATGCGTGGAGTGGACAGAGCAAGCTCTATTTCCATCTCCCTGTTCGAAAAATCCATTTAATATATGGTCCCCAGATAGGGGACGTATCAGATATTAAACTGATAAGAACAGATACTACACTTGATCTTAGCCAAAAGGCCGAGAAGCGATAACCCGAATGGGCCGGCCGTTGACCGAGCCTGCCTAATACTGCTGTTCACCCCTTGCAGCGATTGATTCAGCCTACTCCTAGGCAATTCCATGGGGCCCTGCAGGCTCACACACATTTACAGCTACTAAGCGGGAGGGAGGTGAATAAAGGCCGGAGAGGAAGCCAGACAGGATTTGCTTCTTTTGCTTGCACCACAATGCAGTGCTGAAAGAGGAGGAGGAATCTACATAAAAACGCCTTCCTGGCAACGCCCAAATGCCCTCCTGCCATGCAGATAAACACTGGCAGCGGCAGCAAGTGCATGCCCACAGCCACCCCTTGTTCCTTCACACCTTGTATCAGCTTTAATCCAATCCAGTCCGGTGCTGCCTGCTGAGCAGCACTGACCAACACTGCCTGGGCCCAGGCTTTTATCTCTGAGGCAGGCCCCATTATGATGTCAGAAAGCTGGCTCTGGAATCCTGAGGGCTCCACTATGACACGTGCAAAGTTCCGTCTGAACTTTATATAAGACGGTGCGGCTCAGTCAGTCACTCAGTGTTGCCTGAGAGGGCAACACTGCAACAGCCGGCCGCCAGGCTGTCTTTTTTTTGCACAGCTACTTGCCTCCAGGAGGCCACAAGAGGGAGACAAGGGACTGCAAAATGGAAAATAGGCATCCACCAACTTTACAGACAACTTCTCTTTGCTCCTACAACCTCCATCCTTGCACAGTTTGTTATTCTTCCAGGTAACATAGTAACAAATCCAAATTGCTGCTCTCTTTGTAGGCAAGCAAGGGTTTGTTGCAACTGCAATTCTTACTTCTTCTTGAAATGTAGGGACGACAGTACATTCCATCACATCCATCTAGTGTACACAGGTAGGTCCATTGTGGCGGGTAGGCGGCTGGCTGCTTTAATGGCTGTTTGCTGTTCCCCTACTCCACTCCACTCCACTATTTGACTGTGGTGCTGCATCAATCAGTGGCTGGCTCAGGTGCAGCTCTTTAACTTACCTAAAAGGGAGGGCGGAGAGAAGACAAGGAAGGTGAATGAGCTGTTCCAATGTGAAATGCCGGAAACACAGAAACACAGAAGACACACACACACACACACACACACACACACACACACACACACACACACACACACACACACACACACACACAACAAGAGGTGGCAATGTATTAATTAATTGCATTTAATAAATGAGCTCATTATCACACATGACTGTACAAATGCATTGTCCAACAGGTGTTGAAATAATGGGATTAAAAGGGGAGATCCCATCAGAAAGACAAAAACAATAGCAAACACAAATAGCACTTTTGGAATCTGATTTTAGTCAACACATAAGGGAAGGGTGCACCGGTCCTGGAAATACTGCAATACCAGGTCAATGCGTGGAGTGGACAGAGCAAGCTCTATTTCCATCTCCCTGTTCGAAAAATCCATTTAATATATGGTCCCCAGATAGGGGACGTATCAGATATTAAACTGATAAGAACAGATTTTTTTTTTTTTTATTGAAAGCCCGAGTCGTGCTTTCTATCACCCAAGTGCATAAAAAGTGCAGAGGTGCCACACAAAAAGTGCACAAGGATGCGGTCTATCGCAGCCCTTCTCTTAAAAGAGAGAGGCCCCGCATAACCATTCCCTGACCCTCCAAACCATAGGCCTAGAGGATCAAGGATCGATGGTCCCCCCTCGCCGAAGCTTAGGGAGACCCAAACACACTCCTAGGCTTCTACCTGGGCTGCCACCCCAGTGTCCACCTAGGAGCCTGCATCCTAGTTGCACCTCCCCTCCGAAGAAGGGAGGCCGGGTTGCAGGGGAAAAAGGAACCAGAAGGCCACACATTTTCCCCCTAGACCTCAGGAGGGTCCCAAAAGGGCACCGCATCCCAAAATCCTTGTGACAAACGTGACAAACACACAGTGAAAAACAAAATTAAATAAGTGGATGTGCGCTGTGATACAGCCTGGACATCCGCCAGGTATATAAAAATTCCTCATCTCCCAGCCAGAAGGCCGGGAGAATAAAGGTGTGTGCTTAAAAGTGTGAAAGAAGAGTGCGTGCAAGTGTGCCTTCACTCAGTGGGATCCCACCCCCAGTGAGTTAGGGCACCCCAGGGTCACCAGCCCTGGGGCACATAGCAACTCGGGCTTTCAAACTACCCGACCTCCTGACCTCGATCCGGCGGTCGCCTGGTCACCTACAAATGGTACCTTTAAACCAAATGCGTACACCAGAGCGATGACCGTTGTGGTTCCCTGCCCTCACCTCGGCGTTCTGTCATCCCCCTACGATGGCCCACGTACCACCGGCAGGGATGATTACTAACCTCAGCTTGAGCAGGTACTACACTTGATCTTAGCCAAAAGGCCGAGAAGCGATAACCCGAATGGGCCGGCCGTTGACCGAGCCTGCCTAATACTGCTGTTCACCCCTTGCAGCGATTGATTCAGCCTACTCCTAGGCAATTCCATGGGGCCCTGCAGGCTCACACACATTTACAGCTACTAAGCGGGAGGGAGGTGAATAAAGGCCGGAGAGGAAGCCAGACAGGATTTGCTTCTTTTGCTTGCACCACAATGCAGTGCTGAAAGAGGAGGAGGAATCTACATAAAAACGCCTTCCTGGCAACGCCCAAATGCCCTCCTGCCATGCAGATAAACACTGGCAGCGGCAGCAAGTGCATGCCCACAGCCACCCCTTGTTCCTTCACACCTTGTATCAGCTTTAATCCAATCCAGTCCGGTGCTGCCTGCTGAGCAGCACTGACCAACACTGCCTGGGCCCAGGCTTTTATCTCTGAGGCAGGCCCCATTATGATGTCAGAAAGCTGGCTCTGGAATCCTGAGGGCTCCACTATGACACGTGCAAAGTTCCGTCTGAACTTTATATAAGACGGTGCGGCTCAGTCAGTCACTCAGTGTTGCCTGAGAGGGCAACACTGCAACAGCCGGCCGCCAGGCTGTCTTTTTTTTGCACAGCTACTTGCCTCCAGGAGGCCACAAGAGGGAGACAAGGGACTGCAAAATGGAAAATAGGCATCCACCAACTTTACAGACAACTTCTCTTTGCTCCTACAACCTCCATCCTTGCACAGTTTGTTATTCTTCCAGGTAACATAGTAACAAATCCAAATTGCTGCTCTCTTTGTAGGCAAGCAAGGGTTTGTTGCAACTGCAATTCTTACTTCTTCTTGAAATGTAGGGACGACAGTACATTCCATCACATCCATCTAGTGTACACAGGTAGGTCCATTGTGGCGGGTAGGCGGCTGGCTGCTTTAATGGCTGTTTGCTGTTCCCCTACTCCACTCCACTCCACTATTTGACTGTGGTGCTGCATCAATCAGTGGCTGGCTCAGGTGCAGCTCTTTAACTTACCTAAAAGGGAGGGCGGAGAGAAGACAAGGAAGGTGAATGAGCTGTTCCAATGTGAAATGCCGGAAACACAGAAACACAGAAGACACACACACACACACACACACACACACACACACAACAAGAGGTGGCAATGTATTAATTAATTGCATTTAATAAATGAGCTCATTATCACACATGACTGTACAAATGCATTGTCCAACAGGTGTTGAAATAATGGGATTAAAAGGGGAGATCCCATCAGAAAGACAAAAACAATAGCAAACACAAATAGCACTTTTGGAATCTGATTTTAGTCAACACATAAGGGAAGGGTGCACCGGTCCTGGAAATACTGCAATACCAGGTCAATGCGTGGAGTGGACAGAGCAAGCTCTATTTCCATCTCCCTGTTCGAAAAATCCATTTAATATATGGTCCCCAGATAGGGGACGTATCAGATATTAAACTGATAAGAACAGATACTACACTTGATCTTAGCCAAAAGGCCGAGAAGCGATAACCCGAATGGGCCGGCCGTTGACCGAGCCTGCCTAATACTGCTGTTCACCCCTTGCAGCGATTGATTCAGCCTACTCCTAGGCAATTCCATGGGGCCCTGCAGGCTCACACACATTTACAGCTACTAAGCGGGAGGGAGGTGAATAAAGGCCGGAGAGGAAGCCAGACAGGATTTGCTTCTTTTGCTTGCACCACAATGCAGTGCTGAAAGAGGAGGAGGAATCTACATAAAAACGCCTTCCTGGCAACGCCCAAATGCCCTCCTGCCATGCAGATAAACACTGGCAGCGGCAGCAAGTGCATGCCCACAGCCACCCCTTGTTCCTTCACACCTTGTATCAGCTTTAATCCAATCCAGTCCGGTGCTGCCTGCTGAGCAGCACTGACCAACACTGCCTGGGCCCAGGCTTTTATCTCTGAGGCAGGCCCCATTATGATGTCAGAAAGCTGGCTCTGGAATCCTGAGGGCTCCACTATGACACGTGCAAAGTTCCGTCTGAACTTTATATAAGACGGTGCGGCTCAGTCAGTCACTCAGTGTTGCCTGAGAGGGCAACACTGCAACAGCCGGCCGCCAGGCTGTCTTTTTTTTGCACAGCTACTTGCCTCCAGGAGGCCACAAGAGGGAGACAAGGGACTGCAAAATGGAAAATAGGCATCCACCAACTTTACAGACAACTTCTCTTTGCTCCTACAACCTCCATCCTTGCACAGTTTGTTATTCTTCCAGGTAACATAGTAACAAATCCAAATTGCTGCTCTCTTTGTAGGCAAGCAAGGGTTTGTTGCAACTGCAATTCTTACTTCTTCTTGAAATGTAGGGACGACAGTACATTCCATCACATCCATCTAGTGTACACAGGTAGGTCCATTGTGGCGGGTAGGCGGCTGGCTGCTTTAATGGCTGTTTGCTGTTCCCCTACTCCACTCCACTCCACTATTTGACTGTGGTGCTGCATCAATCAGTGGCTGGCTCAGGTGCAGCTCTTTAACTTACCTAAAAGGGAGGGCGGAGAGAAGACAAGGAAGGTGAATGAGCTGTTCCAATGTGAAATGCCGGAAACACAGAAACACAGAAGACACACACACACACACACACACACACACACACACACACACACACACACACACACACACACACACAACAAGAGGTGGCAATGTATTAATTAATTGCATTTAATAAATGAGCTCATTATCACACATGACTGTACAAATGCATTGTCCAACAGGTGTTGAAATAATGGGATTAAAAGGGGAGATCCCATCAGAAAGACAAAAACAATAGCAAACACAAATAGCACTTTTGGAATCTGATTTTAGTCAACACATAAGGGAAGGGTGCACCGGTCCTGGAAATACTGCAATACCAGGTCAATGCGTGGAGTGGACAGAGCAAGCTCTATTTCCATCTCCCTGTTCGAAAAATCCATTTAATATATGGTCCCCAGATAGGGGACGTATCAGATATTAAACTGATAAGAACAGATACTACACTTGATCTTAGCCAAAAGGCCGAGAAGCGATAACCCGAATGGGCCGGCCGTTGACCGAGCCTGCCTAATACTGCTGTTCACCCCTTGCAGCGATTGATTCAGCCTACTCCTAGGCAATTCCATGGGGCCCTGCAGGCTCACACACATTTACAGCTACTAAGCGGGAGGGAGGTGAATAAAGGCCGGAGAGGAAGCCAGACAGGATTTGCTTCTTTTGCTTGCACCACAATGCAGTGCTGAAAGAGGAGGAGGAATCTACATAAAAACGCCTTCCTGGCAACGCCCAAATGCCCTCCTGCCATGCAGATAAACACTGGCAGCGGCAGCAAGTGCATGCCCACAGCCACCCCTTGTTCCTTCACACCTTGTATCAGCTTTAATCCAATCCAGTCCGGTGCTGCCTGCTGAGCAGCACTGACCAACACTGCCTGGGCCCAGGCTTTTATCTCTGAGGCAGGCCCCATTATGATGTCAGAAAGCTGGCTCTGGAATCCTGAGGGCTCCACTATGACACGTGCAAAGTTCCGTCTGAACTTTATATAAGACGGTGCGGCTCAGTCAGTCACTCAGTGTTGCCTGAGAGGGCAACACTGCAACAGCCGGCCGCCAGGCTGTCTTTTTTTTGCACAGCTACTTGCCTCCAGGAGGCCACAAGAGGGAGACAAGGGACTGCAAAATGGAAAATAGGCATCCACCAACTTTACAGACAACTTCTCTTTGCTCCTACAACCTCCATCCTTGCACAGTTTGTTATTCTTCCAGGTAACATAGTAACAAATCCAAATTGCTGCTCTCTTTGTAGGCAAGCAAGGGTTTGTTGCAACTGCAATTCTTACTTCTTCTTGAAATGTAGGGACGACAGTACATTCCATCACATCCATCTAGTGTACACAGGTAGGTCCATTGTGGCGGGTAGGCGGCTGGCTGCTTTAATGGCTGTTTGCTGTTCCCCTACTCCACTCCACTCCACTATTTGACTGTGGTGCTGCATCAATCAGTGGCTGGCTCAGGTGCAGCTCTTTAACTTACCTAAAAGGGAGGGCGGAGAGAAGACAAGGAAGGTGAATGAGCTGTTCCAATGTGAAATGCCGGAAACACAGAAACACAGAAGACACACACACACACACACACACACACACACACACACACACACACACACACACACACACACACACAACAAGAGGTGGCAATGTATTAATTAATTGCATTTAATAAATGAGCTCATTATCACACATGACTGTACAAATGCATTGTCCAACAGGTGTTGAAATAATGGGATTAAAAGGGGAGATCCCATCAGAAAGACAAAAACAATAGCAAACACAAATAGCACTTTTGGAATCTGATTTTAGTCAACACATAAGGGAAGGGTGCACCGGTCCTGGAAATACTGCAATACCAGGTCAATGCGTGGAGTGGACAGAGCAAGCTCTATTTCCATCTCCCTGTTCGAAAAATCCATTTAATATATGGTCCCCAGATAGGGGACGTATCAGATATTAAACTGATAAGAACAGATTTTTTGATTGAAAATTGCTTTATTGACAATCAATCGTCATCATACAAACATTACTGCGACGCAGCGCAAGCCATGAAGCAGCAAATAATAAATAATAACAGTCGTCAAACATAACATGGCAGTATAATACACAGTACAGGCTAGCCTATGCTATACATTACACCACATGCTACACTAACATTCTTGCATTCACTAACGCCAAACAACAAAGCATTACAGACAAGTGATGGGATAGGGGAGTGGGTAGGAGGGGATAGGGAAGGGGGAAATCACAGGCCCGAAGCTTTATTGAAAGACAACACACAAGAAGGGAGAGTGGGGGGAAGGGGAGTATCAGTCCTCTTCCTCATCGACGTCCGGGCTGTCCCAGGTGGAATAGTCTCTGAGCAGGCTGTGGATCAGCCTGCGGCAGTCCTGGACGGACACACTCTCTCTCCGCAAAATCAGACGATTCCTGGCGAACCATATAGCGTCCTTAAAACAGTTCATAAGGCGCCAGGCTTCCTGGATTGCTCCATCCGTGGTATTCCCAGGAAATAGTCCATAAAGTACCGAGCGGTACGACAGTCTGTTCCTGGGAACTGAGTCCTTGAGTTCGTGTTCCAAGGCTTTCAACAGACCCTGTGCAAAGGGGCACTGCCAGAAAATGTGCAAAGATGTTTCCTCCGTGAAGGGGCACCTGGGGCAGTACCGGGTCTTGCACAGGTTGCGGGCATGCATGAATGACCTAAGAGGCAGTCCTCCCTGGATGGCCATCCATGAAATGTCCTTGTGCCCGTTGGTCAACCTGTCAGATGACACGTTAGTCCAAACAGTCTCCAACGTGTCGGCATGAAGCCCTGGAACAAACTCCAGTGAGTCCTTTGCTCTGATGTGCTTGTGGATCGTCTTAGGTTTCCACAAGTCGGGCTTAAGACCCTCCAGTTGATGCTCCCTCACAAACCGGACGACATCTCCGTAGAACCAGGGAGCGTGCCAGTTGTAAGGGAAGGAGCTGTCCCACTTATCCCAGCCAAAACCTCGCCAGAGGGGAAGGAGGAAGTAGCGGGACATGGCCTTGCCCGCAGAGCCGTTTGCTGTCCTCAGAGTCCTACGAACACAGTCACATACAAAAGCGATCCGCAGCAGAGTGGGAATGTCGGGTATACCCTTCCCACCTTTGCGGGGCTCCTTGTACATAACAGTCCGCTTTACTCTGTCCATTTTCGAGCCCCAGATGAAGCGAAACACAGTCCTGGTAATGGCCCTCGAGACCGTTGCAAGAGGGGGCCATGCCTGTGCAGTGTATTGTAGCACAGGCAAGACTTCGTTACGCAGGACCATTGCTTTGCCCTCAATAGTGAGTTGTCTGAGGCTCCACAGTCCGATCCTTTGGTTGACTTTGGCCAAGCGTTCTTCCCACGACTTTAGGGCTGCACCTTCCTTACCGAACCAGACTCCCAGAATTTTGATGAAGTCCGGCTTGATAGTAAACGGGAAGGAGGCAGGAGAAGGCAGGTACCACTTTCCGAAGAGCATGGCTTCCGACTTCCCGCAGTTGACTTTTGCCCCTGAAGCGCGTCCGAACTCCTCACAGGTCTGGACGAGTGCAGTCACCGAACTCTGGTCAGCGCAGAAGACGGTCACGTCGTCCATGTACAGCGAGCATTTGACCTCGAAGTGTCCTGGACCTGGTGCGGTGATCCCTCTGATCTCTCCATTCTGCCGGATAGCCTCTGCGAAGAGCTCTATAACACAAACAAAAAGGAGAGGTGAAAGAGGACAGCCTTGTCTAACCCCCGACGATACAGGAAAGGGGTCAGTCTTCCAGCCGTTCACCAGCACCGAGCTGTAAATGTCGCAATACATCAGGTTAACATACAAACAGAACAACCTGCCAAGCCGCAGCCTACGCAGAGCCTTACCCATGAATTCGTGAGAGACCCGGTCAAAAGCCTTCTCCTGATCCAGACTGACCAGGGCCGCGTGTGTACGGCGGCTTTGCATGTAATGCACCGTGTCCCTCACCAGGGCAAGACTGTCGGCCACCCTACGGCCAGGAATGCCGCAGGTTTGGTCCGATCCGATGATCTGTCCGATGACAACCTTCAGTCTGTTGGTCAATACTTTGGCGAGGATCTTGTAGTCCACGTTCAGGAGAGAGATGGGACGCCAGTTTTTCAGGTCACATCTCTCCCCCTTCCGTTTATACAAGATCGTGATCATGCCTTCTCTCAAGGACGGTGGCATTCTACCCTCCACCACCATCTCCTCATAGAGCTCCAGCAGGTCCGGACAGATCAAGTCCCCCAGCGCTACATAGAGCTCTGCTGGGGGACCATCACTGCCCGGGGTCCTGCCGGGTCTGAAGGATTTAGCGGCAGAGAGCAGTTCCTCCACCGTCAGGGGTACATCCATAGCCTCCGTACCTGCAGGATCAAGATGATTAGTGATACCTGACAGGAATTTATCGGCGGCTTCGGGGTCAGTGGTTTTCCGGGAGTAGAGGCTTCGGTAGTAGTCTGTGACGACTCCCATCACCTCCTTCTTCCCAGAATGCATGTTTCCGGTCTCATCTCGGAGTTCCTTCAGGGGCGTGTGGCCGGCATGGAGTTTCCTGAAAAAGAACGAGTTACATTTCTCACCCTTCTCCAGGTTCTCCACCTTGGAACGAAAGACAATTCGCTTGGATTCCTCCTCAAAGTGCCTTTTCAGGCCCTTTTTGGCTTCCTCCAGCTCCTTCCTGACGTCCCAGCCGCATTGAAGGAGGTCTTGCAGGGATCGCAGCTGACGCTGCATCTCTCTGAAGTCTCTCTTCCTCTCACACGCCTGTTGACGACTTTTTGCCTGAAAGAAACAACGAAATTCAACTTTAACATATTCCCACCAGTCACAGGTTTTGTCAAAGAAAACTTTATCATTCCTCCAAACAATATAGGCGTCTCTAAGTTCCGCCAGTACCTCCTCTCTTTCCAGCAGGGCACAATTCAGCTTCCAGGAGCCAGGGCCGGGAGGAAAACCGTGGCCAATGGCACCCCGGAAGAGAATGGCCCTGTGGTCAGAGAAGAAGCAGGGGATCATGGAGTGCCCATGCTGCTTGACTGCCCGGGAGGTGAACACAAAGTCAATCCGAGAACGAAGTGAGCCATCGGGTCGGCTCCATGAATAGTTCACAGAGCCGATCCCCATGGAGCCCACAACGTCCTGCAAGGATGCTTCGGTTACCATCTCGATAAGCAGTTTGGAACTGACATCCAGTTTGATTGAAGTGCCGGAACTTCGTCCATCCTCTTCGATGGGGCAGTTGAAGTCCCCGGCCATCACCACTGCCCTAGTGGTGGCGAGCTGGGTCCGCAGGGTCTGGAATAGTTCCAGGCGCTCAGCCTTCATAGGGGGAGCGTATACGTTGATGAGCCTAATCGGCTCTCCTGCCCAGGAACCGTCTACGACCAACAAGCGGCCGCAGGCGAGCTCCTGGACAGAGTCAACAGTAAATACGCTTCCCCTAATCAGGATGGCAACCCCTGCAGACTTACAGTCGCCCCCACCAGACCAGTAGGACGGGCCATGGGTCCACTGCCTGGCCAGATGATGGTATGACCTGGAAGAGGGGAGAGTACATTCCTGCAGCATAAATACATCACTCGACTGCTTGGAAAGAAAAGTTAGCACCATCTGACATCTAGTCCTATCTCTAACACTCCTCACATTGAGGCTAAAGATGTTAAGTTTAGCAGCCATGGGGGAGAATAAAGAAGGTTAGTGCAAACGATACACCTTAGTTACCAGTCCGGTCGGGCGGATCCTCCTCGCCTGGCGGGTCCGAAAGATCCAGCAGGCCCTCTGACAGAAATTGTTCCAGGATTGTAGCCACCTGGATGTCTGTTGTGAAGTCGATGACCTCAGGTTCAGACACGAGTTCCTCTACCATCTGCTCCATTTCCTCCTGCTGCGCAAGGGAATCTTCGCAGATTTCCACGACTTGTCGCTTTGAGGACTCAGCAGCTGGGCTGTCCCTCACCTTTCTCTTCCTCTGGATGGCACCTGAGGAGACAAGAGGGGGAAAATCCTCCAGGGAGAGGACTCCAGCAGCTGGAGGGGAAGATGTTAGTGCTGCTGGAGCTGGGGAGAAGGGAGGCTGGGTTGGGAGAGGTGCAGGTGACAGGACCACTGAGATGGGTGGGTAGGAGAAGGTGAGAGCCTCAGTGGGGGTGACAGGGGTTGGGGACGGGGGGGTGGGGAGGGCCGGGCGAGGGAGGGTGGGAAGGGTAGGGCGAGGGAGGGCCGGGAGAGGGGGGGGAGGGACTGTCGTCTTCTTACCATCCTTCTTTTTCCCGGTCTTCTGTGCCGCTGGAGCTCTGGCTGGGGCGGGGTTCCCTCTGGCTGGAGCTTTCGCTGCTACAGTTGCCCAGGATCGATCCCTCTTCGGGCAGTCCTTGTAAGAGTGGGCTGCTTGTCCGCAGAGGTTGCACATTGTCCGTTTCGGGCAGTCTTTGGTCTCGTGTCCTGTTACCCGGCAGTTCTTGCAGGCGTCCTCCTTGCAGTCCCTCACCGAATGACCCTTCTTGCTGCATCTCCTGCAGATCTGCGGCATGTCCGGGTAATAGATGAGGCCGTAGGAGTTGCCCAGCGAGAATGACTGGGGCAGGTGCTGGAGGCCGTCTTCCGCGCTCGAATCCTTGTTCAGTCGGACGATTACCGACCACTTGCCAGTCCAGAAGCCGAGTCCGTTCAGGATGTGGGTGGGTTCCCTCACCACTGTGCAGAACCGCTTCAGGAGCGTGGTGATGTCTTTGCCGGGGGTGTGTGGGTTCCGCATTGAGACCGTCACCCGCCTTTCCTCTCTTTGGACAGGG
Organism: Rhinoderma darwinii; assembly: GCF_050947455.1. Lineage (NCBI taxonomy): Eukaryota > Metazoa > Chordata > Amphibia > Anura > Rhinodermatidae > Rhinoderma > Rhinoderma darwinii. The sequence continues at coordinate 27,452 of NW_027464096.1, forward strand.
CAGTTGCCCACAAAGCGAGAGAAAGGGGATTCAGGCCTCGCCGCTTTCACCATCTCCCAGTACCTTCTGCAGATGTTGATCGAAGCGAAGGTCACGAAGAACATCCCGGTCATGAAGGCCTGGATACTGATGGTCTCCGGCTTAGCGAAGCCCTGATCCAGGAGCATCTTCTGGCAGAACACTTCTTCCGTCATGTCCGGCACTCTCCCGTCCACCTCCTTGAGCTTCAGGGCCACCGTCTGCTTCATCCAGGGCTCCAGGGTTGGAGCAGCCTGGTTCGGCTTCCTGGTGGCCTGTTGGCTTGAGGAGGCTTCAGGAGGAGATGTCCTGGCCTGGGCCGGCTCACCTGGTCCATCAGCCTTCTCCTTCTGGGTGGCAGGGTTGCTGGTTGAGGCCATGGCTTCTTCCAGCTGTTCCTGTCGCTTGGGGAGGATCTTCGATAGCTCTTTCCCGAAGGGGGCGGAGCTATGCAAATCTTCTCCTTGCTGGCCGAGGTTCTTCCACGAAATTTCTTCCGCAGCGGTTCCTCGTCGAGCTTCTTCTTCTGCGGCCGAGCTTCTTCGAAGATCCCCTTCAGCAGCGGCTCTTCTCCGAAGTTCTCCTTCTTCTTCCCGGCAGCGATCTCCCGGAGCTTCTTCCTCGATGGCGGCTTCTCCCTTCTGGATCGTCGTCTTCGCTGGTTCTTCTCCGCAGTTCGTCGCCGGCTTCGTCTGGAACGCTCTTGGATCGCTAAGCTAGTGTTTATAGCCCCCAGTGGTTCTCCGAGCTATCTATCCTTACAAGGACTGATAAGAACAGATACTACACTTGATCTTAGCCAAAAGGCCGAGAAGCGATAACCCGAATGGGCCGGCCGTTGACCGAGCCTGCCTAATACTGCTGTTCACCCCTTGCAGCGATTGATTCAGCCTACTCCTAGGCAATTCCATGGGGCCCTGCAGGCTCACACACATTTACAGCTACTAAGCGGGAGGGAGGTGAATAAAGGCCGGAGAGGAAGCCAGACAGGATTTGCTTCTTTTGCTTGCACCACAATGCAGTGCTGAAAGAGGAGGAGGAATCTACATAAAAACGCCTTCCTGGCAACGCCCAAATGCCCTCCTGCCATGCAGATAAACACTGGCAGCGGCAGCAAGTGCATGCCCACAGCCACCCCTTGTTCCTTCACACCTTGTATCAGCTTTAATCCAATCCAGTCCGGTGCTGCCTGCTGAGCAGCACTGACCAACACTGCCTGGGCCCAGGCTTTTATCTCTGAGGCAGGCCCCATTATGATGTCAGAAAGCTGGCTCTGGAATCCTGAGGGCTCCACTATGACACGTGCAAAGTTCCGTCTGAACTTTATATAAGACGGTGCGGCTCAGTCAGTCACTCAGTGTTGCCTGAGAGGGCAACACTGCAACAGCCGGCCGCCAGGCTGTCTTTTTTTTGCACAGCTACTTGCCTCCAGGAGGCCACAAGAGGGAGACAAGGGACTGCAAAATGGAAAATAGGCATCCACCAACTTTACAGACAACTTCTCTTTGCTCCTACAACCTCCATCCTTGCACAGTTTGTTATTCTTCCAGGTAACATAGTAACAAATCCAAATTGCTGCTCTCTTTGTAGGCAAGCAAGGGTTTGTTGCAACTGCAATTCTTACTTCTTCTTGAAATGTAGGGACGACAGTACATTCCATCACATCCATCTAGTGTACACAGGTAGGTCCATTGTGGCGGGTAGGCGGCTGGCTGCTTTAATGGCTGTTTGCTGTTCCCCTACTCCACTCCACTCCACTATTTGACTGTGGTGCTGCATCAATCAGTGGCTGGCTCAGGTGCAGCTCTTTAACTTACCTAAAAGGGAGGGCGGAGAGAAGACAAGGAAGGTGAATGAGCTGTTCCAATGTGAAATGCCGGAAACACAGAAACACAGAAGACACACACACACACACACACACACACACACACACACACACACACACACACACAACAAGAGGTGGCAATGTATTAATTAATTGCATTTAATAAATGAGCTCATTATCACACATGACTGTACAAATGCATTGTCCAACAGGTGTTGAAATAATGGGATTAAAAGGGGAGATCCCATCAGAAAGACAAAAACAATAGCAAACACAAATAGCACTTTTGGAATCTGATTTTAGTCAACACATAAGGGAAGGGTGCACCGGTCCTGGAAATACTGCAATACCAGGTCAATGCGTGGAGTGGACAGAGCAAGCTCTATTTCCATCTCCCTGTTCGAAAAATCCATTTAATATATGGTCCCCAGATAGGGGACGTATCAGATATTAAACTGATAAGAACAGATACTACACTTGATCTTAGCCAAAAGGCCGAGAAGCGATAACCCGAATGGGCCGGCCGTTGACCGAGCCTGCCTAATACTGCTGTTCACCCCTTGCAGCGATTGATTCAGCCTACTCCTAGGCAATTCCATGGGGCCCTGCAGGCTCACACACATTTACAGCTACTAAGCGGGAGGGAGGTGAATAAAGGCCGGAGAGGAAGCCAGACAGGATTTGCTTCTTTTGCTTGCACCACAATGCAGTGCTGAAAGAGGAGGAGGAATCTACATAAAAACGCCTTCCTGGCAACGCCCAAATGCCCTCCTGCCATGCAGATAAACACTGGCAGCGGCAGCAAGTGCATGCCCACAGCCACCCCTTGTTCCTTCACACCTTGTATCAGCTTTAATCCAATCCAGTCCGGTGCTGCCTGCTGAGCAGCACTGACCAACACTGCCTGGGCCCAGGCTTTTATCTCTGAGGCAGGCCCCATTATGATGTCAGAAAGCTGGCTCTGGAATCCTGAGGGCTCCACTATGACACGTGCAAAGTTCCGTCTGAACTTTATATAAGACGGTGCGGCTCAGTCAGTCACTCAGTGTTGCCTGAGAGGGCAACACTGCAACAGCCGGCCGCCAGGCTGTCTTTTTTTTGCACAGCTACTTGCCTCCAGGAGGCCACAAGAGGGAGACAAGGGACTGCAAAATGGAAAATAGGCATCCACCAACTTTACAGACAACTTCTCTTTGCTCCTACAACCTCCATCCTTGCACAGTTTGTTATTCTTCCAGGTAACATAGTAACAAATCCAAATTGCTGCTCTCTTTGTAGGCAAGCAAGGGTTTGTTGCAACTGCAATTCTTACTTCTTCTTGAAATGTAGGGACGACAGTACATTCCATCACATCCATCTAGTGTACACAGGTAGGTCCATTGTGGCGGGTAGGCGGCTGGCTGCTTTAATGGCTGTTTGCTGTTCCCCTACTCCACTCCACTCCACTATTTGACTGTGGTGCTGCATCAATCAGTGGCTGGCTCAGGTGCAGCTCTTTAACTTACCTAAAAGGGAGGGCGGAGAGAAGACAAGGAAGGTGAATGAGCTGTTCCAATGTGAAATGCCGGAAACACAGAAACACAGAAGACACACACACACACACACACACACACACACACACACACACACACACACACACACACACACACACACACAACAAGAGGTGGCAATGTATTAATTAATTGCATTTAATAAATGAGCTCATTATCACACATGACTGTACAAATGCATTGTCCAACAGGTGTTGAAATAATGGGATTAAAAGGGGAGATCCCATCAGAAAGACAAAAACAATAGCAAACACAAATAGCACTTTTGGAATCTGATTTTAGTCAACACATAAGGGAAGGGTGCACCGGTCCTGGAAATACTGCAATACCAGGTCAATGCGTGGAGTGGACAGAGCAAGCTCTATTTCCATCTCCCTGTTCGAAAAATCCATTTAATATATGGTCCCCAGATAGGGGACGTATCAGATATTAAACTGATAAGAACAGATACTACACTTGATCTTAGCCAAAAGGCCGAGAAGCGATAACCCGAATGGGCCGGCCGTTGACCGAGCCTGCCTAATACTGCTGTTCACCCCTTGCAGCGATTGATTCAGCCTACTCCTAGGCAATTCCATGGGGCCCTGCAGGCTCACACACATTTACAGCTACTAAGCGGGAGGGAGGTGAATAAAGGCCGGAGAGGAAGCCAGACAGGATTTGCTTCTTTTGCTTGCACCACAATGCAGTGCTGAAAGAGGAGGAGGAATCTACATAAAAACGCCTTCCTGGCAACGCCCAAATGCCCTCCTGCCATGCAGATAAACACTGGCAGCGGCAGCAAGTGCATGCCCACAGCCACCCCTTGTTCCTTCACACCTTGTATCAGCTTTAATCCAATCCAGTCCGGTGCTGCCTGCTGAGCAGCACTGACCAACACTGCCTGGGCCCAGGCTTTTATCTCTGAGGCAGGCCCCATTATGATGTCAGAAAGCTGGCTCTGGAATCCTGAGGGCTCCACTATGACACGTGCAAAGTTCCGTCTGAACTTTATATAAGACGGTGCGGCTCAGTCAGTCACTCAGTGTTGCCTGAGAGGGCAACACTGCAACAGCCGGCCGCCAGGCTGTCTTTTTTTTGCACAGCTACTTGCCTCCAGGAGGCCACAAGAGGGAGACAAGGGACTGCAAAATGGAAAATAGGCATCCACCAACTTTACAGACAACTTCTCTTTGCTCCTACAACCTCCATCCTTGCACAGTTTGTTATTCTTCCAGGTAACATAGTAACAAATCCAAATTGCTGCTCTCTTTGTAGGCAAGCAAGGGTTTGTTGCAACTGCAATTCTTACTTCTTCTTGAAATGTAGGGACGACAGTACATTCCATCACATCCATCTAGTGTACACAGGTAGGTCCATTGTGGCGGGTAGGCGGCTGGCTGCTTTAATGGCTGTTTGCTGTTCCCCTACTCCACTCCACTCCACTATTTGACTGTGGTGCTGCATCAATCAGTGGCTGGCTCAGGTGCAGCTCTTTAACTTACCTAAAAGGGAGGGCGGAGAGAAGACAAGGAAGGTGAATGAGCTGTTCCAATGTGAAATGCCGGAAACACAGAAACACAGAAGACACACACACACACACACACACACACACACACACACACACACACACACACACACACACACACACAACAAGAGGTGGCAATGTATTAATTAATTGCATTTAATAAATGAGCTCATTATCACACATGACTGTACAAATGCATTGTCCAACAGGTGTTGAAATAATGGGATTAAAAGGGGAGATCCCATCAGAAAGACAAAAACAATAGCAAACACAAATAGCACTTTTGGAATCTGATTTTAGTCAACACATAAGGGAAGGGTGCACCGGTCCTGGAAATACTGCAATACCAGGTCAATGCGTGGAGTGGACAGAGCAAGCTCTATTTCCATCTCCCTGTTCGAAAAATCCATTTAATATATGGTCCCCAGATAGGGGACGTATCAGATATTAAACTGATAAGAACAGATACTACACTTGATCTTAGCCAAAAGGCCGAGAAGCGATAACCCGAATGGGCCGGCCGTTGACCGAGCCTGCCTAATACTGCTGTTCACCCCTTGCAGCGATTGATTCAGCCTACTCCTAGGCAATTCCATGGGGCCCTGCAGGCTCACACACATTTACAGCTACTAAGCGGGAGGGAGGTGAATAAAGGCCGGAGAGGAAGCCAGACAGGATTTGCTTCTTTTGCTTGCACCACAATGCAGTGCTGAAAGAGGAGGAGGAATCTACATAAAAACGCCTTCCTGGCAACGCCCAAATGCCCTCCTGCCATGCAGATAAACACTGGCAGCGGCAGCAAGTGCATGCCCACAGCCACCCCTTGTTCCTTCACACCTTGTATCAGCTTTAATCCAATCCAGTCCGGTGCTGCCTGCTGAGCAGCACTGACCAACACTGCCTGGGCCCAGGCTTTTATCTCTGAGGCAGGCCCCATTATGATGTCAGAAAGCTGGCTCTGGAATCCTGAGGGCTCCACTATGACACGTGCAAAGTTCCGTCTGAACTTTATATAAGACGGTGCGGCTCAGTCAGTCACTCAGTGTTGCCTGAGAGGGCAACACTGCAACAGCCGGCCGCCAGGCTGTCTTTTTTTTGCACAGCTACTTGCCTCCAGGAGGCCACAAGAGGGAGACAAGGGACTGCAAAATGGAAAATAGGCATCCACCAACTTTACAGACAACTTCTCTTTGCTCCTACAACCTCCATCCTTGCACAGTTTGTTATTCTTCCAGGTAACATAGTAACAAATCCAAATTGCTGCTCTCTTTGTAGGCAAGCAAGGGTTTGTTGCAACTGCAATTCTTACTTCTTCTTGAAATGTAGGGACGACAGTACATTCCATCACATCCATCTAGTGTACACAGGTAGGTCCATTGTGGCGGGTAGGCGGCTGGCTGCTTTAATGGCTGTTTGCTGTTCCCCTACTCCACTCCACTCCACTATTTGACTGTGGTGCTGCATCAATCAGTGGCTGGCTCAGGTGCAGCTCTTTAACTTACCTAAAAGGGAGGGCGGAGAGAAGACAAGGAAGGTGAATGAGCTGTTCCAATGTGAAATGCCGGAAACACAGAAACACAGAAGACACACACACACACACACACACACACACACACACACACACACACACACACACACACACACACAACAAGAGGTGGCAATGTATTAATTAATTGCATTTAATAAATGAGCTCATTATCACACATGACTGTACAAATGCATTGTCCAACAGGTGTTGAAATAATGGGATTAAAAGGGGAGATCCCATCAGAAAGACAAAAACAATAGCAAACACAAATAGCACTTTTGGAATCTGATTTTAGTCAACACATAAGGGAAGGGTGCACCGGTCCTGGAAATACTGCAATACCAGGTCAATGCGTGGAGTGGACAGAGCAAGCTCTATTTCCATCTCCCTGTTCGAAAAATCCATTTAATATATGGTCCCCAGATAGGGGACGTATCAGATATTAAACTGATAAGAACAGATTTTTTGATTGAAAAATGCTTTATTGACAATCAATCGTCATCATACAAACATTACTGCGACGCAGCGCAAGCCATGAAGCAGCAAATAATAAATAATAACAGTCGTCAAACATAACATGACAGTATAATACACAGTACAGGCTAGCCTATGCTATACATTACACCACATGCTACACTAACATTCTTGCATTCACTAAAGCCAAACAACAAAGCATTACAGACAAGTGATGGGATAGGGGAGTGGGTAGGAGGGGATAGGGAAGCGGGAAATCACAGGCCCGAAGCTTTATTGAAAGACAACACACAAGAAGGGAGAGTGGGGGGAAGGGGAGTATCAGTCCTCTTCCTCATCGACGTCCGGGCTGTCCCAGGTGGAATAGTCTCTGAGCAGGCTGTGGATCAGCCTGCGGCAGTCCTGGACGGACACACTCTCTCTCCGCAAAATCAGACGATTCCTGGCGAACCATATAGCGTCCTTAAAACAGTTCATAAGGCGCCAGGCTTCCTGGATTGCTCCATCCGTGGTATTCCCAGGAAATAGTCCATAAAGTACCGAGCGGTACGACAGTCTGTTCCTGGGAACTGAGTCCTTGAGTTCGTGTTCCAAGGCTTTCAACAGACCCTGTGCAAAGGGGCACTGCCAGAAAATGTGCAAAGATGTTTCCTCCGTGAAGGGGCACCTGGGGCAGTACCGGGTCTTGCACAGGTTGCGGGCATGCATGAATGACCTAAGAGGCAGTCCTCCCTGGATGGCCATCCATGAAATGTCCTTGTGCCCGTTGGTCAACCTGCCAGATGACACGTTAGTCCAAACAGTCTCCAACGTGTCGGCATGAAGCCCTGGAACAAACTCCAGTGAGTCCTTTGCTCTGATGTGCTTGTGGATCGTCTTAGGTTTCCACAAGTCGGGCTTAAGACCCTCCAGTTGATGCTCCCTCACGAACCGGACGACATCTCCGTAGAACCAGGGAGCGTGCCAGTTGTAAGGGAAGGAGCTGTCCCACTTATCCCAGCCAAAACCTCGCCAGAGGGGAAGGAGGAAGTAGCGGGACATGGCCTTGCCCGCAGAGCCGTTTGCTGTCCTCAGAGTCCTACGAACACAGTCACATACAAAAGCGATCCGCAGCAGAGTGGGAATGTCGGGTATACCCTTCCCACCTTTGCGGGGCTCCTTGTACATAACAGTCCGCTTTACTCTGTCCATTTTCGAGCCCCAGATGAAGCGAAACACAGTCCTGGTAATGGCCCTCGAGACCGTTGCAAGAGGGGGCCATGCCTGTGCAGTGTATTGTAGCACAGGCAAGACTTCGTTACGCAGGACCATTGCTTTGCCCTCAATAGTGAGTTGTCTGAGGCTCCACAGTCCGATCCTTTGGTTGACTTTGGCCAAGCGTTCTTCCCACGACTTTAGGGCTGCACCTTCCTTACCGAACCAGACTCCCAGAATTTTGATGAAGTCCGGCTTGATAGTAAACGGGAAGGAGGCAGGAGAAGGCAGGTACCACTTTCCGAAGAGCATGGCTTCCGACTTCCCGCAGTTGACTTTTGCCCCTGAAGCGCGTCCGAACTCCTCACAGGTCTGGACGAGTGCAGTCACCGAACTCTGGTCAGCGCAGAAGACGGTCACGTCGTCCATGTACAGCGAGCATTTGACCTCGAAGTGTCCTGGACCTGGTGCGGTGATCCCTCTGATCTCTCCATTCTGCCGGATAGCCTCTGCGAAGAGCTCTATAACACAAACAAAAAGGAGAGGTGAAAGAGGACAGCCTTGTCTAACCCCCGACGATACAGGAAAGGGGTCAGTCTTCCAGCCGTTCACCAGCACCGAGCTGTAAATGTCGCAATACATCAGGTTAACATACAAACAGAACAACCTGCCAAGCCGCAGCCTACGCAGAGCCTTACCCATGAATTCGTGAGAGACCCGGTCAAAAGCCTTCTCCTGATCCAGACTGACCAGGGCCGCGTGTGTACGGCGGCTTTGCATGTAATGCACCGTGTCCCTCACCAGGGCAAGACTGTCGGCCACCCTACGGCCAGGAATGCCGCAGGTTTGGTCCGATCCGATGATCTGTCCGATGACAACCTTCAGTCTGTTGGTCAATACTTTGGCGAGGATCTTGTAGTCCACGTTCAGGAGAGAGATGGGACGCCAGTTTTTCAGGTCACATCTCTCCCCCTTCCGCTTATACAAGATCGTGATCATGCCTTCTCTCAAGGACGGTGGCATTCTACCCTCCACCACCATCTCCTCATAGAGCTCCAGCAGGTCCGGACAGATCAAGTCCCCCAGCGCTACATAGAGCTCTGCTGGGAGACCATCACTGCCCGGGGTCCTGCCGGGTCTGAAGGATTTAGCGGCAGAGAGCAGTTCCTCCACCGTCAGGGGTACGTCCATAGCCTCCGTACCTGCAGGATCAAGATGATTAGTGATACCTGACAGGAATTTATCGGCGGCTTCGGGGTCAGTGGTTTTCCGGGAGTAGAGGCTTCGGTAGTAGTCTGTGACGACTCCCATCACCTCCTTCTTCCCAGAATGCATGTTTCCGGTCTCATCTCGGAGTTCCTTCAGGGGCGTGTGGCCGGCATGGAGTTTCCTGAAAAAGAACGAGTTACATTTCTCACCCTTCTCCAGGTTCTCCACCTTGGAACGAAAGACAATTCGCTTGGATTCCTCCTCAAAGTGCCTTTTCAGGCCCTTTTTGGCTTCCTCCAGCTCCTTCCTGACGTCCCAGCCGCATTGAAGGAGGTCTTGCAGGGATCGCAGCTGACGCTGCATCTCTCTGAAGTCTCTCTTCCTCTCACACGCCTGTTGACGACTTTTTGCCTGAAAGAAACAACGAAATTCAACTTTAACATATTCCCACCAGTCACAGGTTTTGTCAAAGAAAACTTTATCATTCCTCCAAACAATATAGGCGTCTCTAAGTTCCGCCAGTACCTCTTCTCTTTCCAGCAGGGCACAATTCAGCTTCCAGGAGCCAGGGCCGGGAGGAAAACCGTGGCCGATGGCACCCTGGAAGAGAATGGCCCTGTGGTCAGAGAAGAAGCAGGGGACCATGGAGTGCCCATGCTGCTTGACTGCCCGGGAGGTGAACACAAAGTCAATCCGAGAACGAAGTGAGCCATCGGGTCGGCTCCATGAATAGTTCACAGAGCCGATCCCCATGGAGCCCACAACGTCCTGCAAGGATGCTTCGGTTACCATCTCGATAAGCAGTTTGGAACTGACATCCAGCTTGATTGAAGTGCCGGAACTTCGTCCATCCTCTTCGATGGGGCAGTTGAAGTCCCCGGCCATCACCACTGCCCTAGTGGTGGCGAGCTGGGTCCGCAGGGTCTGGAATAGTTCCAGGCGCTCAGCCTTCATAGGGGGAGCGTACACGTTGATGAGCCTAATCGGCTCTCCCGCCCAGGAACCGTCTACGACCAACAAGCGGCCGCAGACGAGCTCCTGGACAGAGTCAACAGTAAATACGCTTCCCCTAATCAGGATGGCAACCCCTGCAGACTTACAGTCGCCCCCACCAGACCAGTAGGACGGGCCATGGGTCCACTGCCTGGCCAGATGATGGTATGACCTGGAAGAGGGGAGAGTACATTCCTGCAGCATAAATACATCACTCGACTGCTTGGAAAGAAAAGTTAGCACCATCTGACATCTAGTCCTATCTCTAACACTCCTCACATTGAGGCTAAAGATGTTAAGTTTAGCAGCCATGGGGGAGAATAAAGAAGGTTAGTGCAAACGATACACCTTAGTTACCAGTCCGGTCGGGCGGATCCTCCTCTCTGGAGCCTGGCGGGTCCGGAAGATCCAGCAGGCCCTCTGACAAAAATTGTTCCAGGATTGTAGCCACCTGGATGTCTGTTGTGAAGTCGATGACCTCAGGTTCAGACACGAGTTCCTCCACCATCTGCTCCATTTCCTCCTGCTGCGCAAGGGAATCTTCGCAGATTTCCACGACTTGTCTCTTTGAGGACTCAGCAGCTGGGCTGTCCCTCACCTTTCTCTTCCTCTGGATGGCACCTGAGGAGACAAGAGGGGGAAAATCCTCCAGGGAGAGGACTCCAGCAGCTGGAGGGGAAGATGTTAGTGCTGCTGGAGCTGGGGAGAAGGGAGGCTGGGTTGGGAGAGGTGCAGGTGACAGGACCACTGAGATGGGTGGGTAGGAGAAGGTGAGAGCCTCAGTGGGGGTGACAGGGGTTGGGGACGGGGGGGTGGGGAGGGCCGGGCGAGGGAGGGTGGGAAGGGTAGGGCGAGGGAGGGCCGGGAGAGGGGGGGGAGGGACTGTCGTCTTCTTACCATCCTTCTTTTTCCCGGTCTTCTGTGCCGCTGGAGCTCTGGCTGGGGCGGGGTTCCCTCTGGCTGGAGCTTTCGCTGCTACAGTTGCCCAGGATCGATCCCTCTTCGGGCAGTCCTTGTAAGAGTGGGCTGCTTGTCCGCAGAGGTTGCACATTGTCCGTTTCGGGCAGTCTTTGGTCTCGTGTCCTGTTACCCGGCAGTTCTTGCAGGCGTCCTCCTTGCAGTCCTTCACCGAATGACCCTTCTTGCTGCATCTCCTGCAGATCTGCGGCATGTCCGGGTAGTAGATGAGGCCGTAGGAGTTGCCCAGCGAGAATGACTGGGGCAGGTGCTGGAGGCCGTCTTCCGCGCTCGAATCCTTGTTCAGTCGGACGATTACCGACCACTTGCCAGTCCAGAAGCCGAGTCCGTTCAGGATGTGGGTGGGTTCCCTCACCACTGTGCAGAACCGCTTCAGGAGCGTGGTGATGTCTTTGCCGGGGGTGTGTGGGTTCCGCATTGAGACCGTCACCCGCCTTTCCTCTCTTTGGACAGGGCAGTTGCCCACAAAGCGAGAGAAAGGGGATTCAGGCCTCGCCGCTTTCACCATCTCCCAGTACCTTCTGCAGATGTTGATCGAAGCGAAGGTCACGAAGAACATCCCGGTCATGAAGGCCTGGATACTGATGGTCTCCGGCTTAGCGAAGCCCTGATCCAGGAGCATCTTCTGGCAGAACACTTCTTCCGTCATGTCCGGCACTCTCCCGTCCACCTCCTTGAGCTTCAGGGCCACCGTCTGCTTCATCCAGGGCTCCAGGGTTGGAGCAGCCTGGTTCGGCTTCCTGGTGGCCTGTTGGCTTGAGGAGGCTTCAGGAGGAGATGTCCTGGCCTGGGCCGGCTCACCTGGTCCATCAGCCTTCTCCTTCTGGGTGGCAGGGTTGCTGGTTGAGGCCATGGCTTCTTCCAGCTGTTCCTGTCGCTTGGGGAGGATCTTCGATAGCTCTTTCCCGAAGGGGGCGGAGCTATGCAAATCTTCTCCTTGCTGGCCGAGGTTCTTCCACGAAATTTCTTCCGCAGCGGTTCCTCGTCGAGCTTCTTCTTCTGCGGCCGAGCTTCTTCGAAGATCCCCTTCAGCAGCGGCTCTTCTCCAAAGTTCTCCTTCTTCTTCCCGGCAGCGATCTCCCGGAGCTTCTTCCTCGATGGCGGCTTCTCCCTTCTGGATCGTCGTCTTCGCTGGTTCTTCTCCGCAGTTCGTCGCCGGCTTCGTCTGGAACGCTCTTGGATCGCTAAGCTAGTGTTTATAGCCCCCAGTGGTTCTCCGAGCTATCTATCCTTACAAGGACTGATAAGAACAGATACTACACTTGATCTTAGCCAAAAGGCCGAGAAGCGATAACCCGAATGGGCCGGCCGTTGACCGAGCCTGCCTAATACTGCTGTTCACCCCTTGCAGCGATTGATTCAGCCTACTCCTAGGCAATTCCATGGGGCCCTGCAGGCTCACACACATTTACAGCTACTAAGCGGGAGGGAGGTGAATAAAGGCCGGAGAGGAAGCCAGACAGGATTTGCTTCTTTTGCTTGCACCACAATGCAGTGCTGAAAGAGGAGGAGGAATCTACATAAAAACGCCTTCCTGGCAACGCCCAAATGCCCTCCTGCCATGCAGATAAACACTGGCAGCGGCAGCAAGTGCATGCCCACAGCCACCCCTTGTTCCTTCACACCTTGTATCAGCTTTAATCCAATCCAGTCCGGTGCTGCCTGCTGAGCAGCACTGACCAACACTGCCTGGGCCCAGGCTTTTATCTCTGAGGCAGGCCCCATTATGATGTCAGAAAGCTGGCTCTGGAATCCTGAGGGCTCCACTATGACACGTGCAAAGTTCCGTCTGAACTTTATATAAGACGGTGCGGCTCAGTCAGTCACTCAGTGTTGCCTGAGAGGGCAACACTGCAACAGCCGGCCGCCAGGCTGTCTTTTTTTTGCACAGCTACTTGCCTCCAGGAGGCCACAAGAGGGAGACAAGGGACTGCAAAATGGAAAATAGGCATCCACCAACTTTACAGACAACTTCTCTTTGCTCCTACAACCTCCATCCTTGCACAGTTTGTTATTCTTCCAGGTAACATAGTAACAAATCCAAATTGCTGCTCTCTTTGTAGGCAAGCAAGGGTTTGTTGCAACTGCAATTCTTACTTCTTCTTGAAATGTAGGGACGACAGTACATTCCATCACATCCATCTAGTGTACACAGGTAGGTCCATTGTGGCGGGTAGGCGGCTGGCTGCTTTAATGGCTGTTTGCTGTTCCCCTACTCCACTCCACTCCACTATTTGACTGTGGTGCTGCATCAATCAGTGGCTGGCTCAGGTGCAGCTCTTTAACTTACCTAAAAGGGAGGGCGGAGAGAAGACAAGGAAGGTGAATGAGCTGTTCCAATGTGAAATGCCGGAAACACAGAAACACAGAAGACACACACACACACACACACACACACACACACACACACACACACACACACACACACAACAAGAGGTGGCAATGTATTAATTAATTGCATTTAATAAATGAGCTCATTATCACACATGACTGTACAAATGCATTGTCCAACAGGTGTTGAAATAATGGGATTAAAAGGGGAGATCCCATCAGAAAGACAAAAACAATAGCAAACACAAATAGCACTTTTGGAATCTGATTTTAGTCAACACATAAGGGAAGGGTGCACCGGTCCTGGAAATACTGCAATACCAGGTCAATGCGTGGAGTGGACAGAGCAAGCTCTATTTCCATCTCCCTGTTCGAAAAATCCATTTAATATATGGTCCCCAGATAGGGGACGTATCAGATATTAAACTGATAAGAACAGATACTACACTTGATCTTAGCCAAAAGGCCGAGAAGCGATAACCCGAATGGGCCGGCCGTTGACCGAGCCTGCCTAATACTGCTGTTCACCCCTTGCAGCGATTGATTCAGCCTACTCCTAGGCAATTCCATGGGGCCCTGCAGGCTCACACACATTTACAGCTACTAAGCGGGAGGGAGGTGAATAAAGGCCGGAGAGGAAGCCAGACAGGATTTGCTTCTTTTGCTTGCACCACAATGCAGTGCTGAAAGAGGAGGAGGAATCTACATAAAAACGCCTTCCTGGCAACGCCCAAATGCCCTCCTGCCATGCAGATAAACACTGGCAGCGGCAGCAAGTGCATGCCCACAGCCACCCCTTGTTCCTTCACACCTTGTATCAGCTTTAATCCAATCCAGTCCGGTGCTGCCTGCTGAGCAGCACTGACCAACACTGCCTGGGCCCAGGCTTTTATCTCTGAGGCAGGCCCCATTATGATGTCAGAAAGCTGGCTCTGGAATCCTGAGGGCTCCACTATGACACGTGCAAAGTTCCGTCTGAACTTTATATAAGACGGTGCGGCTCAGTCAGTCACTCAGTGTTGCCTGAGAGGGCAACACTGCAACAGCCGGCCGCCAGGCTGTCTTTTTTTTGCACAGCTACTTGCCTCCAGGAGGCCACAAGAGGGAGACAAGGGACTGCAAAATGGAAAATAGGCATCCACCAACTTTACAGACAACTTCTCTTTGCTCCTACAACCTCCATCCTTGCACAGTTTGTTATTCTTCCAGGTAACATAGTAACAAATCCAAATTGCTGCTCTCTTTGTAGGCAAGCAAGGGTTTGTTGCAACTGCAATTCTTACTTCTTCTTGAAATGTAGGGACGACAGTACATTCCATCACATCCATCTAGTGTACACAGGTAGGTCCATTGTGGCGGGTAGGCGGCTGGCTGCTTTAATGGCTGTTTGCTGTTCCCCTACTCCACTCCACTCCACTATTTGACTGTGGTGCTGCATCAATCAGTGGCTGGCTCAGGTGCAGCTCTTTAACTTACCTAAAAGGGAGGGCGGAGAGAAGACAAGGAAGGTGAATGAGCTGTTCCAATGTGAAATGCCGGAAACACAGAAACACAGAAGACACACACACACACACACACACACACACACACACACACACACACACACACACACACACACACACAACAAGAGGTGGCAATGTATTAATTAATTGCATTTAATAAATGAGCTCATTATCACACATGACTGTACAAATGCATTGTCCAACAGGTGTTGAAATAATGGGATTAAAAGGGGAGATCCCATCAGAAAGACAAAAACAATAGCAAACACAAATAGCACTTTTGGAATCTGATTTTAGTCAACACATAAGGGAAGGGTGCACCGGTCCTGGAAATACTGCAATACCAGGTCAATGCGTGGAGTGGACAGAGCAAGCTCTATTTCCATCTCCCTGTTCGAAAAATCCATTTAATATATGGTCCCCAGATAGGGGACGTATCAGATATTAAACTGATAAGAACAGATACTACACTTGATCTTAGCCAAAAGGCCGAGAAGCGATAACCCGAATGGGCCGGCCGTTGACCGAGCCTGCCTAATACTGCTGTTCACCCCTTGCAGCGATTGATTCAGCCTACTCCTAGGCAATTCCATGGGGCCCTGCAGGCTCACACACATTTACAGCTACTAAGCGGGAGGGAGGTGAATAAAGGCCGGAGAGGAAGCCAGACAGGATTTGCTTCTTTTGCTTGCACCACAATGCAGTGCTGAAAGAGGAGGAGGAATCTACATAAAAACGCCTTCCTGGCAACGCCCAAATGCCCTCCTGCCATGCAGATAAACACTGGCAGCGGCAGCAAGTGCATGCCCACAGCCACCCCTTGTTCCTTCACACCTTGTATCAGCTTTAATCCAATCCAGTCCGGTGCTGCCTGCTGAGCAGCACTGACCAACACTGCCTGGGCCCAGGCTTTTATCTCTGAGGCAGGCCCCATTATGATGTCAGAAAGCTGGCTCTGGAATCCTGAGGGCTCCACTATGACACGTGCAAAGTTCCGTCTGAACTTTATATAAGACGGTGCGGCTCAGTCAGTCACTCAGTGTTGCCTGAGAGGGCAACACTGCAACAGCCGGCCGCCAGGCTGTCTTTTTTTTGCACAGCTACTTGCCTCCAGGAGGCCACAAGAGGGAGACAAGGGACTGCAAAATGGAAAATAGGCATCCACCAACTTTACAGACAACTTCTCTTTGCTCCTACAACCTCCATCCTTGCACAGTTTGTTATTCTTCCAGGTAACATAGTAACAAATCCAAATTGCTGCTCTCTTTGTAGGCAAGCAAGGGTTTGTTGCAACTGCAATTCTTACTTCTTCTTGAAATGTAGGGACGACAGTACATTCCATCACATCCATCTAGTGTACACAGGTAGGTCCATTGTGGCGGGTAGGCGGCTGGCTGCTTTAATGGCTGTTTGCTGTTCCCCTACTCCACTCCACTCCACTATTTGACTGTGGTGCTGCATCAATCAGTGGCTGGCTCAGGTGCAGCTCTTTAACTTACCTAAAAGGGAGGGCGGAGAGAAGACAAGGAAGGTGAATGAGCTGTTCCAATGTGAAATGCCGGAAACACAGAAACACAGAAGACACACACACACACACACACACACACACACACACACACACACACACACACACACACACACACACACACAACAAGAGGTGGCAATGTATTAATTAATTGCATTTAATAAATGAGCTCATTATCACACATGACTGTACAAATGCATTGTCCAACAGGTGTTGAAATAATGGGATTAAAAGGGGAGATCCCATCAGAAAGACAAAAACAATAGCAAACACAAATAGCACTTTTGGAATCTGATTTTAGTCAACACATAAGGGAAGGGTGCACCGGTCCTGGAAATACTGCAATACCAGGTCAATGCGTGGAGTGGACAGAGCAAGCTCTATTTCCATCTCCCTGTTCGAAAAATCCATTTAATATATGGTCCCCAGATAGGGGACGTATCAGATATTAAACTGATAAGAACAGATACTACACTTGATCTTAGCCAAAAGGCCGAGAAGCGATAACCCGAATGGGCCGGCCGTTGACCGAGCCTGCCTAATACTGCTGTTCACCCCTTGCAGCGATTGATTCAGCCTACTCCTAGGCAATTCCATGGGGCCCTGCAGGCTCACACACATTTACAGCTACTAAGCGGGAGGGAGGTGAATAAAGGCCGGAGAGGAAGCCAGACAGGATTTGCTTCTTTTGCTTGCACCACAATGCAGTGCTGAAAGAGGAGGAGGAATCTACATAAAAACGCCTTCCTGGCAACGCCCAAATGCCCTCCTGCCATGCAGATAAACACTGGCAGCGGCAGCAAGTGCATGCCCACAGCCACCCCTTGTTCCTTCACACCTTGTATCAGCTTTAATCCAATCCAGTCCGGTGCTGCCTGCTGAGCAGCACTGACCAACACTGCCTGGGCCCAGGCTTTTATCTCTGAGGCAGGCCCCATTATGATGTCAGAAAGCTGGCTCTGGAATCCTGAGGGCTCCACTATGACACGTGCAAAGTTCCGTCTGAACTTTATATAAGACGGTGCGGCTCAGTCAGTCACTCAGTGTTGCCTGAGAGGGCAACACTGCAACAGCCGGCCGCCAGGCTGTCTTTTTTTTGCACAGCTACTTGCCTCCAGGAGGCCACAAGAGGGAGACAAGGGACTGCAAAATGGAAAATAGGCATCCACCAACTTTACAGACAACTTCTCTTTGCTCCTACAACCTCCATCCTTGCACAGTTTGTTATTCTTCCAGGTAACATAGTAACAAATCCAAATTGCTGCTCTCTTTGTAGGCAAGCAAGGGTTTGTTGCAACTGCAATTCTTACTTCTTCTTGAAATGTAGGGACGACAGTACATTCCATCACATCCATCTAGTGTACACAGGTAGGTCCATTGTGGCGGGTAGGCGGCTGGCTGCTTTAATGGCTGTTTGCTGTTCCCCTACTCCACTCCACTCCACTATTTGACTGTGGTGCTGCATCAATCAGTGGCTGGCTCAGGTGCAGCTCTTTAACTTACCTAAAAGGGAGGGCGGAGAGAAGACAAGGAAGGTGAATGAGCTGTTCCAATGTGAAATGCCGGAAACACAGAAACACAGAAGACACACACACACACACACACACACACACACACACACACACACACACACACACACACACACACACACACAACAAGAGGTGGCAATGTATTAATTAATTGCATTTAATAAATGAGCTCATTATCACACATGACTGTACAAATGCATTGTCCAACAGGTGTTGAAATAATGGGATTAAAAGGGGAGATCCCATCAGAAAGACAAAAACAATAGCAAACACAAATAGCACTTTTGGAATCTGATTTTAGTCAACACATAAGGGAAGGGTGCACCGGTCCTGGAAATACTGCAATACCAGGTCAATGCGTGGAGTGGACAGAGCAAGCTCTATTTCCATCTCCCTGTTCGAAAAATCCATTTAATATATGGTCCCCAGATAGGGGACGTATCAGATATTAAACTGATAAGAACAGATACTACACTTGATCTTAGCCAAAAGGCCGAGAAGCGATAACCCGAATGGGCCGGCCGTTGACCGAGCCTGCCTAATACTGCTGTTCACCCCTTGCAGCGATTGATTCAGCCTACTCCTAGGCAATTCCATGGGGCCCTGCAGGCTCACACACATTTACAGCTACTAAGCGGGAGGGAGGTGAATAAAGGCCGGAGAGGAAGCCAGACAGGATTTGCTTCTTTTGCTTGCACCACAATGCAGTGCTGAAAGAGGAGGAGGAATCTACATAAAAACGCCTTCCTGGCAACGCCCAAATGCCCTCCTGCCATGCAGATAAACACTGGCAGCGGCAGCAAGTGCATGCCCACAGCCACCCCTTGTTCCTTCACACCTTGTATCAGCTTTAATCCAATCCAGTCCGGTGCTGCCTGCTGAGCAGCACTGACCAACACTGCCTGGGCCCAGGCTTTTATCTCTGAGGCAGGCCCCATTATGATGTCAGAAAGCTGGCTCTGGAATCCTGAGGGCTCCACTATGACACGTGCAAAGTTCCGTCTGAACTTTATATATAAGACGGTGCGGCTCAGTCAGTCACTCAGTGTTGCCTGAGAGGGCAACACTGCAACAGCCGGCCGCCAGGCTGTCTTTTTTTTGCACAGCTACTTGCCTCCAGGAGGCCACAAGAGGGAGACAAGGGACTGCAAAATGGAAAATAGGCATCCACCAACTTTACAGACAACTTCTCTTTGCTCCTACAACCTCCATCCTTGCACAGTTTGTTATTCTTCCAGGTAACATAGTAACAAATCCAAATTGCTGCTCTCTTTGTAGGCAAGCAAGGGTTTGTTGCAACTGCAATTCTTACTTCTTCTTGAAATGTAGGGACGACAGTACATTCCATCACATCCATCTAGTGTACACAGGTAGGTCCATTGTGGCGGGTAGGCGGCTGGCTGCTTTAATGGCTGTTTGCTGTTCCCCTACTCCACTCCACTCCACTATTTGACTGTGGTGCTGCATCAATCAGTGGCTGGCTCAGGTGCAGCTCTTTAACTTACCTAAAAGGGAGGGCGGAGAGAAGACAAGGAAGGTGAATGAGCTGTTCCAATGTGAAATGCCGGAAACACAGAAACACAGAAGACACACACACACACACACACACACACACACACACACACACACACACACACACACACACACACACACAACAAGAGGTGGCAATGTATTAATTAATTGCATTTAATAAATGAGCTCATTATCACACATGACTGTACAAATGCATTGTCCAACAGGTGTTGAAATAATGGGATTAAAAGGGGAGATCCCATCAGAAAGACAAAAACAATAGCAAACACAAATAGCACTTTTGGAATCTGATTTTAGTCAACACATAAGGGAAGGGTGCACCGGTCCTGGAAATACTGCAATACCAGGTCAATGCGTGGAGTGGACAGAGCAAGCTCTATTTCCATCTCCCTGTTCGAAAAATCCATTTAATATATGGTCCCCAGATAGGGGACGTATCAGATATTAAACTGATAAGAACAGATACTACACTTGATCTTAGCCAAAAGGCCGAGAAGCGATAACCCGAATGGGCCGGCCGTTGACCGAGCCTGCCTAATACTGCTGTTCACCCCTTGCAGCGATTGATTCAGCCTACTCCTAGGCAATTCCATGGGGCCCTGCAGGCTCACACACATTTACAGCTACTAAGCGGGAGGGAGGTGAATAAAGGCCGGAGAGGAAGCCAGACAGGATTTGCTTCTTTTGCTTGCACCACAATGCAGTGCTGAAAGAGGAGGAGGAATCTACATAAAAACGCCTTCCTGGCAACGCCCAAATGCCCTCCTGCCATGCAGATAAACACTGGCAGCGGCAGCAAGTGCATGCCCACAGCCACCCCTTGTTCCTTCACACCTTGTATCAGCTTTAATCCAATCCAGTCCGGTGCTGCCTGCTGAGCAGCACTGACCAACACTGCCTGGGCCCAGGCTTTTATCTCTGAGGCAGGCCCCATTATGATGTCAGAAAGCTGGCTCTGGAATCCTGAGGGCTCCACTATGACACGTGCAAAGTTCCGTCTGAACTTTATATAAGACGGTGCGGCTCAGTCAGTCACTCAGTGTTGCCTGAGAGGGCAACACTGCAACAGCCGGCCGCCAGGCTGTCTTTTTTTTGCACAGCTACTTGCCTCCAGGAGGCCACAAGAGGGAGACAAGGGACTGCAAAATGGAAAATAGGCATCCACCAACTTTACAGACAACTTCTCTTTGCTCCTACAACCTCCATCCTTGCACAGTTTGTTATTCTTCCAGGTAACATAGTAACAAATCCAAATTGCTGCTCTCTTTGTAGGCAAGCAAGGGTTTGTTGCAACTGCAATTCTTACTTCTTCTTGAAATGTAGGGACGACAGTACATTCCATCACATCCATCTAGTGTACACAGGTAGGTCCATTGTGGCGGGTAGGCGGCTGGCTGCTTTAATGGCTGTTTGCTGTTCCCCTACTCCACTCCACTCCACTATTTGACTGTGGTGCTGCATCAATCAGTGGCTGGCTCAGGTGCAGCTCTTTAACTTACCTAAAAGGGAGGGCGGAGAGAAGACAAGGAAGGTGAATGAGCTGTTCCAATGTGAAATGCCGGAAACACAGAAACACAGAAGACACACACACACACACACACACACACACACACACACACACACACACACACACACACACACACACAACAAGAGGTGGCAATGTATTAATTAATTGCATTTAATAAATGAGCTCATTATCACACATGACTGTACAAATGCATTGTCCAACAGGTGTTGAAATAATGGGATTAAAAGGGGAGATCCCATCAGAAAGACAAAAACAATAGCAAACACAAATAGCACTTTTGGAATCTGATTTTAGTCAACACATAAGGGAAGGGTGCACCGGTCCTGGAAATACTGCAATACCAGGTCAATGCGTGGAGTGGACAGAGCAAGCTCTATTTCCATCTCCCTGTTCGAAAAATCCATTTAATATATGGTCCCCAGATAGGGGACGTATCAGATATTAAACTGATAAGAACAGATACTACACTTGATCTTAGCCAAAAGGCCGAGAAGCGATAACCCGAATGGGCCGGCCGTTGACCGAGCCTGCCTAATACTGCTGTTCACCCCTTGCAGCGATTGATTCAGCCTACTCCTAGGCAATTCCATGGGGCCCTGCAGGCTCACACACATTTACAGCTACTAAGCGGGAGGGAGGTGAATAAAGGCCGGAGAGGAAGCCAGACAGGATTTGCTTCTTTTGCTTGCACCACAATGCAGTGCTGAAAGAGGAGGAGGAATCTACATAAAAACGCCTTCCTGGCAACGCCCAAATGCCCTCCTGCCATGCAGATAAACACTGGCAGCGGCAGCAAGTGCATGCCCACAGCCACCCCTTGTTCCTTCACACCTTGTATCAGCTTTAATCCAATCCAGTCCGGTGCTGCCTGCTGAGCAGCACTGACCAACACTGCCTGGGCCCAGGCTTTTATCTCTGAGGCAGGCCCCATTATGATGTCAGAAAGCTGGCTCTGGAATCCTGAGGGCTCCACTATGACACGTGCAAAGTTCCGTCTGAACTTTATATAAGACGGTGCGGCTCAGTCAGTCACTCAGTGTTGCCTGAGAGGGCAACACTGCAACAGCCGGCCGCCAGGCTGTCTTTTTTTTGCACAGCTACTTGCCTCCAGGAGGCCACAAGAGGGAGACAAGGGACTGCAAAATGGAAAATAGGCATCCACCAACTTTACAGACAACTTCTCTTTGCTCCTACAACCTCCATCCTTGCACAGTTTGTTATTCTTCCAGGTAACATAGTAACAAATCCAAATTGCTGCTCTCTTTGTAGGCAAGCAAGGGTTTGTTGCAACTGCAATTCTTACTTCTTCTTGAAATGTAGGGACGACAGTACATTCCATCACATCCATCTAGTGTACACAGGTAGGTCCATTGTGGCGGGTAGGCGGCTGGCTGCTTTAATGGCTGTTTGCTGTTCCCCTACTCCACTCCACTCCACTATTTGACTGTGGTGCTGCATCAATCAGTGGCTGGCTCAGGTGCAGCTCTTTAACTTACCTAAAAGGGAGGGCGGAGAGAAGACAAGGAAGGTGAATGAGCTGTTCCAATGTGAAATGCCGGAAACACAGAAACACAGAAGACACACACACACACACACACACACACACACACACACACACACACACACACACACACAACAAGAGGTGGCAATGTATTAATTAATTGCATTTAATAAATGAGCTCATTATCACACATGACTGTACAAATGCATTGTCCAACAGGTGTTGAAATAATGGGATTAAAAGGGGAGATCCCATCAGAAAGACAAAAACAATAGCAAACACAAATAGCACTTTTGGAATCTGATTTTAGTCAACACATAAGGGAAGGGTGCACCGGTCCTGGAAATACTGCAATACCAGGTCAATGCGTGGAGTGGACAGAGCAAGCTCTATTTCCATCTCCCTGTTCGAAAAATCCATTTAATATATGGTCCCCAGATAGGGGACGTATCAGATATTAAACTGATAAGAACAGATACTACACTTGATCTTAGCCAAAAGGCCGAGAAGCGATAACCCGAATGGGCCGGCCGTTGACCGAGCCTGCCTAATACTGCTGTTCACCCCTTGCAGCGATTGATTCAGCCTACTCCTAGGCAATTCCATGGGGCCCTGCAGGCTCACACACATTTACAGCTACTAAGCGGGAGGGAGGTGAATAAAGGCCGGAGAGGAAGCCAGACAGGATTTGCTTCTTTTGCTTGCACCACAATGCAGTGCTGAAAGAGGAGGAGGAATCTACATAAAAACGCCTTCCTGGCAACGCCCAAATGCCCTCCTGCCATGCAGATAAACACTGGCAGCGGCAGCAAGTGCATGCCCACAGCCACCCCTTGTTCCTTCACACCTTGTATCAGCTTTAATCCAATCCAGTCCGGTGCTGCCTGCTGAGCAGCACTGACCAACACTGCCTGGGCCCAGGCTTTTATCTCTGAGGCAGGCCCCATTATGATGTCAGAAAGCTGGCTCTGGAATCCTGAGGGCTCCACTATGACACGTGCAAAGTTCCGTCTGAACTTTATATAAGACGGTGCGGCTCAGTCAGTCACTCAGTGTTGCCTGAGAGGGCAACACTGCAACAGCCGGCCGCCAGGCTGTCTTTTTTTTGCACAGCTACTTGCCTCCAGGAGGCCACAAGAGGGAGACAAGGGACTGCAAAATGGAAAATAGGCATCCACCAACTTTACAGACAACTTCTCTTTGCTCCTACAACCTCCATCCTTGCACAGTTTGTTATTCTTCCAGGTAACATAGTAACAAATCCAAATTGCTGCTCTCTTTGTAGGCAAGCAAGGGTTTGTTGCAACTGCAATTCTTACTTCTTCTTGAAATGTAGGGACGACAGTACATTCCATCACATCCATCTAGTGTACACAGGTAGGTCCATTGTGGCGGGTAGGCGGCTGGCTGCTTTAATGGCTGTTTGCTGTTCCCCTACTCCACTCCACTCCACTATTTGACTGTGGTGCTGCATCAATCAGTGGCTGGCTCAGGTGCAGCTCTTTAACTTACCTAAAAGGGAGGGCGGAGAGAAGACAAGGAAGGTGAATGAGCTGTTCCAATGTGAAATGCCGGAAACACAGAAACACAGAAGACACACACACACACACACACACACACACACACACACACACACACACACACACACACACACACACAACAAGAGGTGGCAATGTATTAATTAATTGCATTTAATAAATGAGCTCATTATCACACATGACTGTACAAATGCATTGTCCAACAGGTGTTGAAATAATGGGATTAAAAGGGGAGATCCCATCAGAAAGACAAAAACAATAGCAAACACAAATAGCACTTTTGGAATCTGATTTTAGTCAACACATAAGGGAAGGGTGCACCGGTCCTGGAAATACTGCAATACCAGGTCAATGCGTGGAGTGGACAGAGCAAGCTCTATTTCCATCTCCCTGTTCGAAAAATCCATTTAATATATGGTCCCCAGATAGGGGACGTATCAGATATTAAACTGATAAGAACAGATTTTTTTTTTTTTTTTTTTTTTTTTTTTATTAAACCATTCAGGTTTTTTTGAATAAAACCGAGAACTGTAGTTGTTCAAACCACCTCTCTATTTTTCAAAAAATCTCATCACTCTGGTTCATTATTTTATTTTTCCATCAAATACAAGATAAGTCAAACAAAATTCCTCAAACTAAATACCGCCATTTTAACATTCGCCATATCCCTTCCGCATCCATACCTTTTTCTAGATCCCATTTATAATAAAAATACAATTTAGCCAATACCATACTAACCACATCCTCCATCTCAAATACTTCTCTTTTATACACATTCAAATTCCTCGTATTCCACAATACCTCTTTCACACAAGTCAAAAAAATCCACAACACTCTATCCTTTTCACTACCCAAACTACACAAACCAAACAAGACAATTTCATACGTCAAACTCTTCAAACCAGTCAATTCTTCGCACAACCCACTCAACTTTTTCCAAACATCCTTTGCATGCTTACACGACCAAAACACATGACTCACATCCTCATCATCCCCACAACCTTCTCTCGGACACCTTTCAGATGCAACCAAACCTCTTCTTTTCTGAACACTCCTTACAGGCAACACTCCATGTACCGACATCCATAACAAATCTTTCTGCTTATTAGACACATCATACGTAACAATCTTCTTCCACACAGACCTAGACTCCATTGAATTCAAACCATTTACAGAACACATCACATTATTCATACACATACTTCTCACAACATTCTTTTCACTCAAAAATCTCTCCATTCTTACATCCTCTAGCTGGAACTTTTTAATAAATTTTTCAACATACAAATACCACCCTGTGCACTGAAAAGCAATTGGTTTACATAAATTACGTTTTTCCCACCTTAGACGCTGAATCACCGTTCCAGCTAAATATTTCGACATTCTGGAAGCCTTGGATTCTTTAAATAAAAGCTCTACAAAAAAACGTACACAATTAATTCCGATGAAAATCTCCAAATTTGGGAAATCCAAGCCTCCATTACGTCTGCTTTTCATTAGAATTTCTCTCTTTGCCTTCTCAATCCCGCTCCCCCATAAAAAAAGGAACAAAACTCTATTCACTTTTTTTAACATAGCTACAGCAGGAGGAAAAACCAGAGCAACATATAAAATCATAGGAAGAATAATACTTTTGACAATTAAAACCTTCCCCGAAAAAGAAAGATCCCTCATTCTCCACATTTCCAACTTTCGCACAATCCTACCACCTAACTCATCCCAACTTTCTCTCCCTTTCAGCTCATCATCAAACACAATACCCAAAATTTTCACACCATTCACCTGTTCCATATCAGAATCACTCACCCGCTCATTACTGAAAAAAATTTTAAATTTGCTCTTACCCCAATTTATTTTAAAAGCAGACGCAATACAAAACATATTTACGATCAACTTCACTCTGGACATATCATACACTGAATCACACAATACGCAAATATCATCCATATATCCCAAAGCTTTCACACGTTTTCCATCACACCCGGGCACCACCAAACCTTTCACAACCTTATCATTTCTAATCATTTGCAACAATGGTTCAATCGCACAAATAAATAGGATGGGAGACAACGGACAACCCTGTCGCACACCAGACATAATATTAAACGATTCTGAAAAAAACCCATTCACCTGCACACAGCTCTTTGCATTCGCGTATAAATTCTTCAACAAACTCACAAACTGAACCGGAAAACCCATTCTCTCTAACACTTTGAACAAAAACACATGCGCCACACGATCAAACGCTTTCTCAAAATCTAACGCACACACAATCACCTTCTTATTCCGACCCTTACAATCCTCAAGCATGTCCCGCACCAACGCCACGTTTTCATGCAATTTCCTTTTCGGTACCGCACATACCTGATCCTCATCAATTACACACCCAATCACATCTCTCATACGATTCGCAATCAGCTTGGCAAAAATTTTATAATCCGTATTAAGCAAAGTAATTGGTCGCCAGTTTTCTAACCGTCTCTTATCTCCTTTTTTATGCAACAAAACTACCATACCCTTCTTCATCACATCACACATATTAGTCCCAGAAAACAACACTCTCATAACTTCTATAACATCCTTCCCAATTATATCCCAATATTTCCCATAGAAATCAGCTGGTATTCCATCGATCCCTGGAGACTTATTTTTAGCCATACTTCCCACCACATCTTTTACTTCACCATCCATAATCTCACCAAGCAAAAACGCACATTCACTTTCAGGAACAAAATTACACACAATATCCAAAAACTCCTCATCATCGCCCAAATCACATTTCTTCACATCATACAGTTTTTTATAAAAATCAGACACCGCATCAATCGCATCCTTACCAAACACCTCTTTATCATCCTTATCCAATAACACATTCATTCCACTTTTTCCACCACACATTTTTTTAAAGAAAAATCTAGTGCACTTCTCGTGATTATCTCTAACCTCCACCTTAGACCTAAATATAATTTCTTTCCCTTTCTCTCGGAACCACCCCTTAATATCTTTTTTTGTTTTTTCCAAATCGTGTCTTACATCCATACCCAAATTTTTACATTGTTGAAGGAACGTCATCCGCATATTAAAGCGTGAATATTCTAATCTTTTCCTTCTCGCTCTTCTATACCCTATCTGTCTAAAAAACCCACCAATCTTTTTTTTCACCCATACCCACCATTCACACACATTAGAGAAAGAACTTTTCTTCCTAACCCAAAACCCATATTTTTTCCCAAACCTAGTTTTTTCCCTTTTATCACTCAGAAAACTAACATTCATCTTCCATACCCCTCTACCATAAAAGAAATTATTTATAACAAAAACCCCCAACAAACACTCGTGATCTGAAAACCACACTCTCTCCTGCGCATAATCGACACATTTCATTGCTGAAGTAGAAAAAAAGAAAAAGTCCAGACGAGAATCCGTTCTTCCGTCATCGGCATGATAGGTAAATGGACCTGGTTTCCTGGTGACAGCGTCCTGCAAAGCAAAGTCCTGCAAAATTTTATTCCACAAAACTCCGGTAGCGTCCACATTAGACTCTGTGGATCCAGCTCGGGCCTGCTTCTCCAGGATACAGTTAATGTCACCAACAATAATTACAGGAACTTTACCGTGTAGAAAAAATTTTAAAGTATCAAAAAGTGCCAACCTATCAGATTTCACAGCATGGCCATAGATATTGATTAGCCTAAACTGCCACCCCTTGTAGGATAGTAACACGCAGACACATCTTCCTTCCTGAATGATTTGAGTCTGTTTGATGACAAACTCATTATTTTTAAAGAGAATACCAATTCCATCGTTCCTATTTGTGGAAGAAAAGGACCAAATTGCTTCCCCAAACTTCCATTCTTCTTTACTAGGATTTTTTGACAAACCACATTCTTGTACACAAACAATGTCACTGCCCTTAGAGGCCAAAAAGTCCAGGACTGCAGCACGCTTGTGAGCAGAGGAGAACACCCGTACATTTTGAGAGACAATCTTTAATCTCAAAGACATGCGGGCATAGTATGGTTAATGCAAAGGAAAGCCATGAGATAACCAGAACATATCACGTCCCAGGGAAATACATAGCTCTTTCCAGATTTGCCACATTGACTTCACTGAGGAAACCTTCCCCAGGAGAGCTGGGTACTTCTGAGGCCACCTCAGATGACTTAGGGCTAGAATTAGAGTCACTGTCCAGCAATGAGAAGGGATTTGCATGAGCAGAATCTTCCAATAAGCCTATCTTCAGTCTCTTCACCGCCTTTCCAGACTTCCCCCTTTTTGAGACCACTTTATGAAAAATTTCAGCACTAGTGGCAC
This sequence comes from Rhinoderma darwinii, assembly GCF_050947455.1. Lineage (NCBI taxonomy): Eukaryota > Metazoa > Chordata > Amphibia > Anura > Rhinodermatidae > Rhinoderma > Rhinoderma darwinii. Next base: position 56,029 of record NW_027464096.1, read on the forward strand.
TAGGCATCCTGGCCTCCTTCTCGTCCTCCTCCGATATTGACCACTCCACTTTAGCTGAGTCTTCCATTTTTGACTCTGGGCTAGAAAAAGACAAAATTTGCATACTTGCACCATTATCAGGGTATGCACACCCACTAGGTGGCGCTGTGTCTTCACCTTCCATAGGCATAACCCCAGGTGTTTCATCAACACTTTGCTCTGCAGGAGGGACCACACCCAACTCCATGCTGTTAGTATGTGAGGTTAGAACCTCTCCTAATCCAGCTTTCCCAGGGTCCTGAGAAGCAGGCACAGAAACACTGCCAGCTGGCTCTGAAATTGCATCAGAAGTGGCAGCAAGGGAACTTGTTGTTCTCACCTGTCTGCCCCATGTTCTTCTCTCTTGCCCTAAAAAGGGAAACACCTTTGGACATTTCCTACAAGTATGACCCGGCAAACCACAAATGTCACACCTGGATGGGGAAATACATGCACTAGCCTCATGTCCTGTTTCTTTGCAATTCCTGCATACTTTGCCTTTGCATGCATCTTTGGTATGCCCGTAGGAAAAACATGATCTGCAAAAACATGGCATATCTTGGTAATAAAGATATCCCTTATTACCACCAATTGAAAAATTTGCAGGAGGATTCATCACTCCTCCAATACAGCTGGAGTCAGGTTTCAGCCTGACCCAGTACTTAATATCACCATTGAAAACTCCCCATAGGTTCTTCTGCTCCACACCTCCTCTAACATGGGTACAGTAGTGAGCTAAGAAGGCCCTGACCAGCCTTCTATCCAGAAATGGGTTATACATGTGGATGGTAATACATTTCTCCACTGCTGAAAAAAGAGGTTGCACTTCAATAGATTTTAAAGCCTCATGCATGTGTTTCTCCTTGAGCAACTGAAATACATTTAAACAGTAGGCGGCCTCAAAAAAGGATACGTCATACGTAGAAATATTACTGAAAGCTTGGATACAGAATACCTCTACCAACTTAACTCCAGCCAGGTCCAGAAGGATGTTCTCAATGATATGTCCAGTATCAACTTCTTCTCTCCTCTGCTCATTCACCACAAAACGGATAGTGTTACGCACAGCTGCCATCTTGAAAAAGGAATGCCCAACGGCACGGTGATCGCTCCCAAAAACGTCGGATAGGACTCCACGAAAAGGCCGAACCCCCCGGCCCAGACCAGGCAATGAACCTGATCTGAGCCAAAAGGCCGAGAAGCGATAACCCGAATGGGCCGGCCGTTGACCGAGCCTGCCTAATACTGCTGTTCACCCCTTGCAGCGATTGATTCAGCCTACTCCTAGGCAATTCCATGGGGCCCTGCAGGCTCACACACATTTACAGCTACTAAGCGGGAGGGAGGTGAATAAAGGCCGGAGAGGAAGCCAGACAGGATTTGCTTCTTTTGCTTGCACCACAATGCAGTGCTGAAAGAGGAGGAGGAATCTACATAAAAACGCCTTCCTGGCAACGCCCAAATGCCCTCCTGCCATGCAGATAAACACTGGCAGCGGCAGCAAGTGCATGCCCACAGCCACCCCTTGTTCCTTCACACCTTGTATCAGCTTTAATCCAATCCAGTCCGGTGCTGCCTGCTGAGCAGCACTGACCAACACTGCCTGGGCCCAGGCTTTTATCTCTGAGGCAGGCCCCATTATGATGTCAGAAAGCTGGCTCTGGAATCCTGAGGGCTCCACTATGACACGTGCAAAGTTCCGTCTGAACTTTATATAAGACGGTGCGGCTCAGTCAGTCACTCAGTGTTGCCTGAGAGGGCAACACTGCAACAGCCGGCCGCCAGGCTGTCTTTTTTTTGCACAGCTACTTGCCTCCAGGAGGCCACAAGAGGGAGACAAGGGACTGCAAAATGGAAAATAGGCATCCACCAACTTTACAGACAACTTCTCTTTGCTCCTACAACCTCCATCCTTGCACAGTTTGTTATTCTTCCAGGTAACATAGTAACAAATCCAAATTGCTGCTCTCTTTGTAGGCAAGCAAGGGTTTGTTGCAACTGCAATTCTTACTTCTTCTTGAAATGTAGGGACGACAGTACATTCCATCACATCCATCTAGTGTACACAGGTAGGTCCATTGTGGCGGGTAGGCGGCTGGCTGCTTTAATGGCTGTTTGCTGTTCCCCTACTCCACTCCACTCCACTATTTGACTGTGGTGCTGCATCAATCAGTGGCTGGCTCAGGTGCAGCTCTTTAACTTACCTAAAAGGGAGGGCGGAGAGAAGACAAGGAAGGTGAATGAGCTGTTCCAATGTGAAATGCCGGAAACACAGAAACACAGAAGACACACACACACACACACACACACACACACACACACACACACACACACACACACACACACACAACAAGAGGTGGCAATGTATTAATTAATTGCATTTAATAAATGAGCTCATTATCACACATGACTGTACAAATGCATTGTCCAACAGGTGTTGAAATAATGGGATTAAAAGGGGAGATCCCATCAGAAAGACAAAAACAATAGCAAACACAAATAGCACTTTTGGAATCTGATTTTAGTCAACACATAAGGGAAGGGTGCACCGGTCCTGGAAATACTGCAATACCAGGTCAATGCGTGGAGTGGACAGAGCAAGCTCTATTTCCATCTCCCTGTTCGAAAAATCCATTTAATATATGGTCCCCAGATAGGGGACGTATCAGATATTAAACTGATAAGAACAGATACTACACTTGATCTTAGCCAAAAGGCCGAGAAGCGATAACCCGAATGGGCCGGCCGTTGACCGAGCCTGCCTAATACTGCTGTTCACCCCTTGCAGCGATTGATTCAGCCTACTCCTAGGCAATTCCATGGGGCCCTGCAGGCTCACACACATTTACAGCTACTAAGCGGGAGGGAGGTGAATAAAGGCCGGAGAGGAAGCCAGACAGGATTTGCTTCTTTTGCTTGCACCACAATGCAGTGCTGAAAGAGGAGGAGGAATCTACATAAAAACGCCTTCCTGGCAACGCCCAAATGCCCTCCTGCCATGCAGATAAACACTGGCAGCGGCAGCAAGTGCATGCCCACAGCCACCCCTTGTTCCTTCACACCTTGTATCAGCTTTAATCCAATCCAGTCCGGTGCTGCCTGCTGAGCAGCACTGACCAACACTGCCTGGGCCCAGGCTTTTATCTCTGAGGCAGGCCCCATTATGATGTCAGAAAGCTGGCTCTGGAATCCTGAGGGCTCCACTATGACACGTGCAAAGTTCCGTCTGAACTTTATATAAGACGGTGCGGCTCAGTCAGTCACTCAGTGTTGCCTGAGAGGGCAACACTGCAACAGCCGGCCGCCAGGCTGTCTTTTTTTTGCACAGCTACTTGCCTCCAGGAGGCCACAAGAGGGAGACAAGGGACTGCAAAATGGAAAATAGGCATCCACCAACTTTACAGACAACTTCTCTTTGCTCCTACAACCTCCATCCTTGCACAGTTTGTTATTCTTCCAGGTAACATAGTAACAAATCCAAATTGCTGCTCTCTTTGTAGGCAAGCAAGGGTTTGTTGCAACTGCAATTCTTACTTCTTCTTGAAATGTAGGGACGACAGTACATTCCATCACATCCATCTAGTGTACACAGGTAGGTCCATTGTGGCGGGTAGGCGGCTGGCTGCTTTAATGGCTGTTTGCTGTTCCCCTACTCCACTCCACTCCACTATTTGACTGTGGTGCTGCATCAATCAGTGGCTGGCTCAGGTGCAGCTCTTTAACTTACCTAAAAGGGAGGGCGGAGAGAAGACAAGGAAGGTGAATGAGCTGTTCCAATGTGAAATGCCGGAAACACAGAAACACAGAAGACACACACACACACACACACACACACACACACACACACACACACACACACACACACACACAACAAGAGGTGGCAATGTATTAATTAATTGCATTTAATAAATGAGCTCATTATCACACATGACTGTACAAATGCATTGTCCAACAGGTGTTGAAATAATGGGATTAAAAGGGGAGATCCCATCAGAAAGACAAAAACAATAGCAAACACAAATAGCACTTTTGGAATCTGATTTTAGTCAACACATAAGGGAAGGGTGCACCGGTCCTGGAAATACTGCAATACCAGGTCAATGCGTGGAGTGGACAGAGCAAGCTCTATTTCCATCTCCCTGTTCGAAAAATCCATTTAATATATGGTCCCCAGATAGGGGACGTATCAGATATTAAACTGATAAGAACAGATACTACACTTGATCTTAGCCAAAAGGCCGAGAAGCGATAACCCGAATGGGCCGGCCGTTGACCGAGCCTGCCTAATACTGCTGTTCACCCCTTGCAGCGATTGATTCAGCCTACTCCTAGGCAATTCCATGGGGCCCTGCAGGCTCACACACATTTACAGCTACTAAGCGGGAGGGAGGTGAATAAAGGCCGGAGAGGAAGCCAGACAGGATTTGCTTCTTTTGCTTGCACCACAATGCAGTGCTGAAAGAGGAGGAGGAATCTACATAAAAACGCCTTCCTGGCAACGCCCAAATGCCCTCCTGCCATGCAGATAAACACTGGCAGCGGCAGCAAGTGCATGCCCACAGCCACCCCTTGTTCCTTCACACCTTGTATCAGCTTTAATCCAATCCAGTCCGGTGCTGCCTGCTGAGCAGCACTGACCAACACTGCCTGGGCCCAGGCTTTTATCTCTGAGGCAGGCCCCATTATGATGTCAGAAAGCTGGCTCTGGAATCCTGAGGGCTCCACTATGACACGTGCAAAGTTCCGTCTGAACTTTATATAAGACGGTGCGGCTCAGTCAGTCACTCAGTGTTGCCTGAGAGGGCAACACTGCAACAGCCGGCCGCCAGGCTGTCTTTTTTTTGCACAGCTACTTGCCTCCAGGAGGCCACAAGAGGGAGACAAGGGACTGCAAAATGGAAAATAGGCATCCACCAACTTTACAGACAACTTCTCTTTGCTCCTACAACCTCCATCCTTGCACAGTTTGTTATTCTTCCAGGTAACATAGTAACAAATCCAAATTGCTGCTCTCTTTGTAGGCAAGCAAGGGTTTGTTGCAACTGCAATTCTTACTTCTTCTTGAAATGTAGGGACGACAGTACATTCCATCACATCCATCTAGTGTACACAGGTAGGTCCATTGTGGCGGGTAGGCGGCTGGCTGCTTTAATGGCTGTTTGCTGTTCCCCTACTCCACTCCACTCCACTATTTGACTGTGGTGCTGCATCAATCAGTGGCTGGCTCAGGTGCAGCTCTTTAACTTACCTAAAAGGGAGGGCGGAGAGAAGACAAGGAAGGTGAATGAGCTGTTCCAATGTGAAATGCCGGAAACACAGAAACACAGAAGACACACACACACACACACACACACACACACACACACACACACACACACACACACACAACAAGAGGTGGCAATGTATTAATTAATTGCATTTAATAAATGAGCTCATTATCACACATGACTGTACAAATGCATTGTCCAACAGGTGTTGAAATAATGGGATTAAAAGGGGAGATCCCATCAGAAAGACAAAAACAATAGCAAACACAAATAGCACTTTTGGAATCTGATTTTAGTCAACACATAAGGGAAGGGTGCACCGGTCCTGGAAATACTGCAATACCAGGTCAATGCGTGGAGTGGACAGAGCAAGCTCTATTTCCATCTCCCTGTTCGAAAAATCCATTTAATATATGGTCCCCAGATAGGGGACGTATCAGATATTAAACTGATAAGAACAGATACTACACTTGATCTTAGCCAAAAGGCCGAGAAGCGATAACCCGAATGGGCCGGCCGTTGACCGAGCCTGCCTAATACTGCTGTTCACCCCTTGCAGCGATTGATTCAGCCTACTCCTAGGCAATTCCATGGGGCCCTGCAGGCTCACACACATTTACAGCTACTAAGCGGGAGGGAGGTGAATAAAGGCCGGAGAGGAAGCCAGACAGGATTTGCTTCTTTTGCTTGCACCACAATGCAGTGCTGAAAGAGGAGGAGGAATCTACATAAAAACGCCTTCCTGGCAACGCCCAAATGCCCTCCTGCCATGCAGATAAACACTGGCAGCGGCAGCAAGTGCATGCCCACAGCCACCCCTTGTTCCTTCACACCTTGTATCAGCTTTAATCCAATCCAGTCCGGTGCTGCCTGCTGAGCAGCACTGACCAACACTGCCTGGGCCCAGGCTTTTATCTCTGAGGCAGGCCCCATTATGATGTCAGAAAGCTGGCTCTGGAATCCTGAGGGCTCCACTATGACACGTGCAAAGTTCCGTCTGAACTTTATATAAGACGGTGCGGCTCAGTCAGTCACTCAGTGTTGCCTGAGAGGGCAACACTGCAACAGCCGGCCGCCAGGCTGTCTTTTTTTTGCACAGCTACTTGCCTCCAGGAGGCCACAAGAGGGAGACAAGGGACTGCAAAATGGAAAATAGGCATCCACCAACTTTACAGACAACTTCTCTTTGCTCCTACAACCTCCATCCTTGCACAGTTTGTTATTCTTCCAGGTAACATAGTAACAAATCCAAATTGCTGCTCTCTTTGTAGGCAAGCAAGGGTTTGTTGCAACTGCAATTCTTACTTCTTCTTGAAATGTAGGGACGACAGTACATTCCATCACATCCATCTAGTGTACACAGGTAGGTCCATTGTGGCGGGTAGGCGGCTGGCTGCTTTAATGGCTGTTTGCTGTTCCCCTACTCCACTCCACTCCACTATTTGACTGTGGTGCTGCATCAATCAGTGGCTGGCTCAGGTGCAGCTCTTTAACTTACCTAAAAGGGAGGGCGGAGAGAAGACAAGGAAGGTGAATGAGCTGTTCCAATGTGAAATGCCGGAAACACAGAAACACAGAAGACACACACACACACACACACACACACACACACACACACACACACACACACACACACACACACACACAACAAGAGGTGGCAATGTATTAATTAATTGCATTTAATAAATGAGCTCATTATCACACATGACTGTACAAATGCATTGTCCAACAGGTGTTGAAATAATGGGATTAAAAGGGGAGATCCCATCAGAAAGACAAAAACAATAGCAAACACAAATAGCACTTTTGGAATCTGATTTTAGTCAACACATAAGGGAAGGGTGCACCGGTCCTGGAAATACTGCAATACCAGGTCAATGCGTGGAGTGGACAGAGCAAGCTCTATTTCCATCTCCCTGTTCGAAAAATCCATTTAATATATGGTCCCCAGATAGGGGACGTATCAGATATTAAACTGATAAGAACAGATACTACACTTGATCTTAGCCAAAAGGCCGAGAAGCGATAACCCGAATGGGCCGGCCGTTGACCGAGCCTGCCTAATACTGCTGTTCACCCCTTGCAGCGATTGATTCAGCCTACTCCTAGGCAATTCCATGGGGCCCTGCAGGCTCACACACATTTACAGCTACTAAGCGGGAGGGAGGTGAATAAAGGCCGGAGAGGAAGCCAGACAGGATTTGCTTCTTTTGCTTGCACCACAATGCAGTGCTGAAAGAGGAGGAGGAATCTACATAAAAACGCCTTCCTGGCAACGCCCAAATGCCCTCCTGCCATGCAGATAAACACTGGCAGCGGCAGCAAGTGCATGCCCACAGCCACCCCTTGTTCCTTCACACCTTGTATCAGCTTTAATCCAATCCAGTCCGGTGCTGCCTGCTGAGCAGCACTGACCAACACTGCCTGGGCCCAGGCTTTTATCTCTGAGGCAGGCCCCATTATGATGTCAGAAAGCTGGCTCTGGAATCCTGAGGGCTCCACTATGACACGTGCAAAGTTCCGTCTGAACTTTATATAAGACGGTGCGGCTCAGTCAGTCACTCAGTGTTGCCTGAGAGGGCAACACTGCAACAGCCGGCCGCCAGGCTGTCTTTTTTTTGCACAGCTACTTGCCTCCAGGAGGCCACAAGAGGGAGACAAGGGACTGCAAAATGGAAAATAGGCATCCACCAACTTTACAGACAACTTCTCTTTGCTCCTACAACCTCCATCCTTGCACAGTTTGTTATTCTTCCAGGTAACATAGTAACAAATCCAAATTGCTGCTCTCTTTGTAGGCAAGCAAGGGTTTGTTGCAACTGCAATTCTTACTTCTTCTTGAAATGTAGGGACGACAGTACATTCCATCACATCCATCTAGTGTACACAGGTAGGTCCATTGTGGCGGGTAGGCGGCTGGCTGCTTTAATGGCTGTTTGCTGTTCCCCTACTCCACTCCACTCCACTATTTGACTGTGGTGCTGCATCAATCAGTGGCTGGCTCAGGTGCAGCTCTTTAACTTACCTAAAAGGGAGGGCGGAGAGAAGACAAGGAAGGTGAATGAGCTGTTCCAATGTGAAATGCCGGAAACACAGAAACACAGAAGACACACACACACACACACACACACACACACACACACACACACACACACACACACACACACACACACACACACAACAAGAGGTGGCAATGTATTAATTAATTGCATTTAATAAATGAGCTCATTATCACACATGACTGTACAAATGCATTGTCCAACAGGTGTTGAAATAATGGGATTAAAAGGGGAGATCCCATCAGAAAGACAAAAACAATAGCAAACACAAATAGCACTTTTGGAATCTGATTTTAGTCAACACATAAGGGAAGGGTGCACCGGTCCTGGAAATACTGCAATACCAGGTCAATGCGTGGAGTGGACAGAGCAAGCTCTATTTCCATCTCCCTGTTCGAAAAATCCATTTAATATATGGTCCCCAGATAGGGGACGTATCAGATATTAAACTGATAAGAACAGATTTTTGATTGAAAAATGCTTTATTGACAATCAATCGTCATCATACAAACATTACTGCGACGCAGCGCGAGCCATGAAGCAGCAAATAATAAATAATAACAGTCGTCAAACATAACATGACAGTATAATACACAGTACAGGCTAGCCTATGCTATACATTACACCACATGCTACACTAACATTCTTGCATTCACTAAAGCCAAACAACAAAGCATTACAGACAAGTGATGGGATAGGGGAGTGGGTAGGAGGGGATAGGGAAGCGGGAAATCACAGGCCCGAAGCTTTATTGAAAGACAACACACAAGAAGGGAGAGTGGGGGGAAGGGGAGTATCAGTCCTCTTCCTCATCGACGTCCGGGCTGTCCCAGGTGGAATAGTCTCTGAGCAGGCTGTGGATCAGCCTGCGGCAGTCCTGGACGGACACACTCTCTCTCCGCAAAATCAGACGATTCCTGGCGAACCATATAGCGTCCTTAAAACAGTTCATAAGGCGCCAGGCTTCCTGGATTGCTCCATCCGTGGTATTCCCAGGAAATAGTCCATAAAGTACCGAGCGGTACGACAGTCTGTTCCTGGGAACTGAGTCCTTGAGTTCGTGTTCCAAGGCTTTCAACAGACCCTGTGCAAAGGGGCACTGCCAGAAAATGTGCAAAGATGTTTCCTCCGTGAAGGGGCACCTGGGGCAGTACCGGGTCTTGCACAGGTTGCGGGCATGCATGAATGACCTAAGAGGCAGTCCTCCCTGGATGGCCATCCATGAAATGTCCTTGTGCCCGTTGGTCAACCTGCCAGATGACACGTTAGTCCAAACAGTCTCCAACGTGTCGGCATGAAGCCCTGGAACAAACTCCAGTGAGTCCTTTGCTCTGATGTGCTTGTGGATCGTCTTAGGTTTCCACAAGTCGGGCTTAAGACCCTCCAGTTGATGCTCCCTCACAAACCGGACGACATCTCCGTAGAACCAGGGAGCGTGCCAGTTGTAAGGGAAGGAGCTGTCCCACTTATCCCAGCCAAAACCTCGCCAGAGGGGAAGGAGGAAGTAGCGGGACATGGCCTTGCCCGCAGAGCCGTTTGCTGTCCTCAGAGTCCTACGAACACAGTCACATACAAAAGCGATACGCAGCAGAGTGGGAATGTCGGGTATACCCTTCCCACCTTTGCGGGGCTCCTTGTACATAACAGTCCGCTTTACTCTGTCCATTTTCGAGCCCCAGATGAAGCGAAACACAGTCCTGGTAATGGCCCTCGAGACCGTTGCAAGAGGGGGCCATGCCTGTGCAGTGTATTGTAGCACAGGCAAGACTTCGTTACGCAGGACCATTGCTTTGCCCTCAATAGTGAGTTGTCTGAGGCTCCACAGTCCGATCCTTTGGTTGACTTTGGCCAAGCGTTCTTCCCACGACTTTAGGGCTGCACCTTCCTTACCGAACCAGACTCCCAGAATTTTGATGAAGTCCGGCTTGATAGTAAACGGGAAGGAGGCAGGAGAAGGCAGGTACCACTTTCCGAAGAGCATGGCTTCCGACTTCCCGCAGTTGACTTTTGCCCCTGAAGCGCGTCCGAACTCCTCGCAGGTCTGGACGAGTGCAGTCACCGAACTCTGGTCAGCGCAGAAGACGGTCACGTCGTCCATGTACAGCGAGCATTTGACCTCGAAGTGTCCTGGACCTGGTGCGGTGATCCCTCTGATCTCTCCATTCTGCCGGATAGCCTCTGCGAAGAGCTCTATAACACAAACAAAAAGGAGAGGTGAAAGAGGACAGCCTTGTCTAACCCCCGACGATACAGGAAAGGGGTCAGTCTTCCAGCCGTTCACCAGCACCGAGCTGTAAATGTCGCAATACATCAGGTTAACATACAAACAGAACAACCTGCCAAGCCGCAGCCTACGCAGAGCCTTACCCATGAATTCGTGAGAGACCCGGTCAAAAGCCTTCTCCTGATCCAGACTGACCAGGGCCGCGTGTGTACGGCGGCTTTGCATGTAATGCACCGTGTCCCTCACCAGGGCAAGACTGTCGGCCACCCTACGGCCAGGAATGCCGCAGGTTTGGTCCGATCCGATGATCTGTCCGATGACAACCTTCAGTCTGTTGGTCAATACTTTGGCGAGGATCTTGTAGTCCACGTTCAGGAGAGAGATGGGACGCCAGTTTTTCAGGTCACATCTCTCCCCCTTCCGCTTATACAAGATCGTGATCATGCCTTCTCTCAAGGACGGTGGCATTCTACCCTCCACCACCATCTCCTCATAGAGCTCCAGCAGGTCCGGACAGATCAAGTCCCCCAGCGCTACATAGAGCTCTGCTGGGAGACCATCACTGCCCGGGGTCCTGCCGGGTCTGAAGGATTTAGCGGCAGAGAGCAGTTCCTCCACCGTCAGGGGTACGTCCATAGCCTCCGTACCTGCAGGATCAAGATGATTAGTGATACCTGACAGGAATTTATCGGCGGCTTCGGGGTCAGTGGTTTTCCGGGAGTAGAGGCTTCGGTAGTAGTCTGTGACGACTCCCATCACCTCCTTCTTCCCAGAATGCATGTTTCCGGTCTCATCTCGGAGTTCCTTCAGGGGCGTGTGGCCGGCATGGAGTTTCCTGAAAAAGAACGAGTTACATTTCTCACCCTTCTCCAGGTTCTCCACCTTGGAACGAAAGACAATTCGCTTGGATTCCTCCTCAAAGTGCCTTTTCAGGCCCTTTTTGGCTTCCTCCAGCTCCTTCCTGACGTCCCAGCCGCATTGAAGGAGGTCTTGCAGGGATCGCAGCTGACGCTGCATCTCTCTGAAGTCTCTCTTCCTCTCACACGCCTGTTGACGACTTTTTGCCTGAAAGAAACAACGAAATTCAACTTTAACATATTCCCACCAGTCACAGGTTTTGTCAAAGAAAACTTTATCATTCCTCCAAACAATATAGGCGTCTCTAAGTTCCGCCAGTACCTCTTCTCTTTCCAGCAGGGCACAATTCAGCTTCCAGGAGCCAGGGCCGGGAGGAAAACCGTGGCCGATGGCACCCTGGAAGAGAATGGCCCTGTGGTCAGAGAAGAAGCAGGGGACCATGGAGTGCCCATGCTGCTTGACTGCCCGGGAGGTGAACACAAAGTCAATCCGAGAACGAAGTGAGCCATCGGGTCGGCTCCATGAATAGTTCACAGAGCCGATCCCCATGGAGCCCACAACGTCCTGCAAGGATGCTTCGGTTACCATCTCGATAAGCAGTTTGGAACTGACATCCAGCTTGATTGAAGTGCCGGAACTTCGTCCATCCTCTTCGATGGGGCAGTTGAAGTCCCCGGCCATCACCACTGCCCTAGTGGTGGCGAGCTGGGTCCGCAGGGTCTGGAATAGTTCCAGGCGCTCAGCCTTCATAGGGGGAGCGTACACGTTGATGAGCCTAATCGGCTCTCCCGCCCAGGAACCGTCTACGACCAACAAGCGGCCGCAGACGAGCTCCTGGACAGAGTCAACAGTAAATACGCTTCCCCTAATCAGGATGGCAACCCCTGCAGACTTACAGTCGCCCCCACCAGACCAGTAGGACGGGCCATGGGTCCACTGCCTGGCCAGATGATGGTATGACCTGGAAGAGGGGAGAGTACATTCCTGCAGCATAAATACATCACTCGACTGCTTGGAAAGAAAAGTTAGCACCATCTGACATCTAGTCCTATCTCTAACACTCCTCACATTGAGGCTAAAGATGTTAAGTTTAGCAGCCATGGGGGAGAATAAAGAAGGTTAGTGCAAACGATACACCTTAGTTACCAGTCCGGTCGGGCGGATCCTCCTCTCTGGAGCCTGGCGGGTCCGGAAGATCCAGCAGGCCCTCTGACAAAAATTGTTCCAGGATTGTAGCCACCTGGATGTCTGTTGTGAAGTCGATGACCTCAGGTTCAGACACGAGTTCCTCCACCATCTGCTCCATTTCCTCCTGCTGCGCAAGGGAATCTTCGCAGATTTCCACGACTTGTCTCTTTGAGGACTCAGCAGCTGGGCTGTCCCTCACCTTTCTCTTCCTCTGGATGGCACCTGAGGAGACAAGAGGGGGAAAATCCTCCAGGGAGAGGACTCCAGCAGCTGGAGGGGAAGATGTTAGTGCTGCTGGAGCTGGGGAGAAGGGAGGCTGGGTTGGGAGAGGTGCAGGTGACAGGACCACTGAGATGGGTGGGTAGGAGAAGGTGAGAGCCTCAGTGGGGGTGACAGGGGTTGGGGACGGGGGGGTGGGGAGGGCCGGGCGAGGGAGGGTGGGAAGGGTAGGGCGAGGGAGGGCCGGGAGAGGGGGGGGAGGGACTGTCGTCTTCTTACCATCCTTCTTTTTCCCGGTCTTCTGTGCCGCTGGAGCTCTGGCTGGGGCGGGGTTCCCTCTGGCTGGAGCTTTCGCTGCTACAGTTGCCCAGGATCGATCCCTCTTCGGGCAGTCCTTGTAAGAGTGGGCTGCTTGTCCGCAGAGGTTGCACATTGTCCGTTTCGGGCAGTCTTTGGTCTCGTGTCCTGTTACCCGGCAGTTCTTGCAGGCGTCCTCCTTGCAGTCCTTCACCGAATGACCCTTCTTGCTGCATCTCCTGCAGATCTGCGGCATGTCCGGGTAGTAGATGAGGCCGTAGGAGTTGCCCAGCGAGAATGACTGGGGCAGGTGCTGGAGGCCGTCTTCCGCGCTCGAATCCTTGTTCAGTCGGACGATTACCGACCACTTGCCAGTCCAGAAGCCGAGTCCGTTCAGGATGTGGGTGGGTTCCCTCACCACTGTGCAGAACCGCTTCAGGAGCGTGGTGATGTCTTTGCCGGGGGTGTGTGGGTTCCGCATTGAGACCGTCACCCGCCTTTCCTCTCTTTGGACAGGGCAGTTGCCCACAAAGCGAGAGAAAGGGGATTCAGGCCTCGCCGCTTTCACCATCTCCCAGTACCTTCTGCAGATGTTGATCGAAGCGAAGGTCACGAAGAACATCCCGGTCATGAAGGCCTGGATGCTGATGGTCTCCGGCTTAGCGAAGCCCTGGTCCAGGAGCATCTTCTGGCAGAACACTTCTTCCGTCATGTCCGGCACTCTCCCGTCCACCTCCTTCAGCTTCAGGGCCACCGTCTGCTTCATCCAGGGCTCCAGGGTTGGAGCAGCCTGGTTCGGCTTCCTGGTGGCCTGTTCGCTTGAGGAGGCTTCAGGAGGAGATGTCCTGGCCTGGGCCGGCTCACCTGGTCCATCAGCCTTCTTCTTCTGGGTGGCAGGGTTGCTGGTTGAGGCCATGGCTTCTTCCAGCTGTTCCTGTCGCTTGGGGAGGATCTTCGATAGCTCTTTCCCGAAGGGGGCGGAGCTATGCAAATCTTCTCCTTGCTGGCCGAGGTTCTTCCACGAAATTTCTTCCGCAGCGGTTCCTCGTCGAGCTTCTTCTGCGGCCGAGCTTCTTCAAAGATCCCCTTCAGCAGCGGCTCTTCTCCGAAGGTCTCTGTCGCAGTTCTCCTTCTTCCCGGCAGCGATCTCCCGGAGCTTCTTCCCCGATGGCGGCTTCTCCCTTCTGGATCGTCGTCTTCGGTGGTTCTTCTCCGCAGTTCGTCGCCGGCTTCGTCTGGAACGCTCTTGGATCGCTAAGCTAGTGTTTATAGCCCCCAGTGGTTCTCCGAGCTATCTATCCTTACAAGGACTGATAAGAACAGATACTACACTTGATCTTAGCCAAAAGGCCGAGAAGCGATAACCCGAATGGGCCGGCCGTTGACCGAGCCTGCCTAATACTGCTGTTCACCCCTTGCAGCGATTGATTCAGCCTACTCCTAGGCAATTCCATGGGGCCCTGCAGGCTCACACACATTTACAGCTACTAAGCGGGAGGGAGGTGAATAAAGGCCGGAGAGGAAGCCAGACAGGATTTGCTTCTTTTGCTTGCACCACAATGCAGTGCTGAAAGAGGAGGAGGAATCTACATAAAAACGCCTTCCTGGCAACGCCCAAATGCCCTCCTGCCATGCAGATAAACACTGGCAGCGGCAGCAAGTGCATGCCCACAGCCACCCCTTGTTCCTTCACACCTTGTATCAGCTTTAATCCAATCCAGTCCGGTGCTGCCTGCTGAGCAGCACTGACCAACACTGCCTGGGCCCAGGCTTTTATCTCTGAGGCAGGCCCCATTATGATGTCAGAAAGCTGGCTCTGGAATCCTGAGGGCTCCACTATGACACGTGCAAAGTTCCGTCTGAACTTTATATAAGACGGTGCGGCTCAGTCAGTCACTCAGTGTTGCCTGAGAGGGCAACACTGCAACAGCCGGCCGCCAGGCTGTCTTTTTTTTGCACAGCTACTTGCCTCCAGGAGGCCACAAGAGGGAGACAAGGGACTGCAAAATGGAAAATAGGCATCCACCAACTTTACAGACAACTTCTCTTTGCTCCTACAACCTCCATCCTTGCACAGTTTGTTATTCTTCCAGGTAACATAGTAACAAATCCAAATTGCTGCTCTCTTTGTAGGCAAGCAAGGGTTTGTTGCAACTGCAATTCTTACTTCTTCTTGAAATGTAGGGACGACAGTACATTCCATCACATCCATCTAGTGTACACAGGTAGGTCCATTGTGGCGGGTAGGCGGCTGGCTGCTTTAATGGCTGTTTGCTGTTCCCCTACTCCACTCCACTCCACTATTTGACTGTGGTGCTGCATCAATCAGTGGCTGGCTCAGGTGCAGCTCTTTAACTTACCTAAAAGGGAGGGCGGAGAGAAGACAAGGAAGGTGAATGAGCTGTTCCAATGTGAAATGCCGGAAACACAGAAACACAGAAGACACACACACACACACACACACACACACACACACACACACACACACACACACACACACACACACACAACAAGAGGTGGCAATGTATTAATTAATTGCATTTAATAAATGAGCTCATTATCACACATGACTGTACAAATGCATTGTCCAACAGGTGTTGAAATAATGGGATTAAAAGGGGAGATCCCATCAGAAAGACAAAAACAATAGCAAACACAAATAGCACTTTTGGAATCTGATTTTAGTCAACACATAAGGGAAGGGTGCACCGGTCCTGGAAATACTGCAATACCAGGTCAATGCGTGGAGTGGACAGAGCAAGCTCTATTTCCATCTCCCTGTTCGAAAAATCCATTTAATATATGGTCCCCAGATAGGGGACGTATCAGATATTAAACTGATAAGAACAGATACTACACTTGATCTTAGCCAAAAGGCCGAGAAGCGATAACCCGAATGGGCCGGCCGTTGACCGAGCCTGCCTAATACTGCTGTTCACCCCTTGCAGCGATTGATTCAGCCTACTCCTAGGCAATTCCATGGGGCCCTGCAGGCTCACACACATTTACAGCTACTAAGCGGGAGGGAGGTGAATAAAGGCCGGAGAGGAAGCCAGACAGGATTTGCTTCTTTTGCTTGCACCACAATGCAGTGCTGAAAGAGGAGGAGGAATCTACATAAAAACGCCTTCCTGGCAACGCCCAAATGCCCTCCTGCCATGCAGATAAACACTGGCAGCGGCAGCAAGTGCATGCCCACAGCCACCCCTTGTTCCTTCACACCTTGTATCAGCTTTAATCCAATCCAGTCCGGTGCTGCCTGCTGAGCAGCACTGACCAACACTGCCTGGGCCCAGGCTTTTATCTCTGAGGCAGGCCCCATTATGATGTCAGAAAGCTGGCTCTGGAATCCTGAGGGCTCCACTATGACACGTGCAAAGTTCCGTCTGAACTTTATATAAGACGGTGCGGCTCAGTCAGTCACTCAGTGTTGCCTGAGAGGGCAACACTGCAACAGCCGGCCGCCAGGCTGTCTTTTTTTTGCACAGCTACTTGCCTCCAGGAGGCCACAAGAGGGAGACAAGGGACTGCAAAATGGAAAATAGGCATCCACCAACTTTACAGACAACTTCTCTTTGCTCCTACAACCTCCATCCTTGCACAGTTTGTTATTCTTCCAGGTAACATAGTAACAAATCCAAATTGCTGCTCTCTTTGTAGGCAAGCAAGGGTTTGTTGCAACTGCAATTCTTACTTCTTCTTGAAATGTAGGGACGACAGTACATTCCATCACATCCATCTAGTGTACACAGGTAGGTCCATTGTGGCGGGTAGGCGGCTGGCTGCTTTAATGGCTGTTTGCTGTTCCCCTACTCCACTCCACTCCACTATTTGACTGTGGTGCTGCATCAATCAGTGGCTGGCTCAGGTGCAGCTCTTTAACTTACCTAAAAGGGAGGGCGGAGAGAAGACAAGGAAGGTGAATGAGCTGTTCCAATGTGAAATGCCGGAAACACAGAAACACAGAAGACACACACACACACACACACACACACACACACACACACACACACACACACACACACACACACACAACAAGAGGTGGCAATGTATTAATTAATTGCATTTAATAAATGAGCTCATTATCACACATGACTGTACAAATGCATTGTCCAACAGGTGTTGAAATAATGGGATTAAAAGGGGAGATCCCATCAGAAAGACAAAAACAATAGCAAACACAAATAGCACTTTTGGAATCTGATTTTAGTCAACACATAAGGGAAGGGTGCACCGGTCCTGGAAATACTGCAATACCAGGTCAATGCGTGGAGTGGACAGAGCAAGCTCTATTTCCATCTCCCTGTTCGAAAAATCCATTTAATATATGGTCCCCAGATAGGGGACGTATCAGATATTAAACTGATAAGAACAGATACTACACTTGATCTTAGCCAAAAGGCCGAGAAGCGATAACCCGAATGGGCCGGCCGTTGACCGAGCCTGCCTAATACTGCTGTTCACCCCTTGCAGCGATTGATTCAGCCTACTCCTAGGCAATTCCATGGGGCCCTGCAGGCTCACACACATTTACAGCTACTAAGCGGGAGGGAGGTGAATAAAGGCCGGAGAGGAAGCCAGACAGGATTTGCTTCTTTTGCTTGCACCACAATGCAGTGCTGAAAGAGGAGGAGGAATCTACATAAAAACGCCTTCCTGGCAACGCCCAAATGCCCTCCTGCCATGCAGATAAACACTGGCAGCGGCAGCAAGTGCATGCCCACAGCCACCCCTTGTTCCTTCACACCTTGTATCAGCTTTAATCCAATCCAGTCCGGTGCTGCCTGCTGAGCAGCACTGACCAACACTGCCTGGGCCCAGGCTTTTATCTCTGAGGCAGGCCCCATTATGATGTCAGAAAGCTGGCTCTGGAATCCTGAGGGCTCCACTATGACACGTGCAAAGTTCCGTCTGAACTTTATATAAGACGGTGCGGCTCAGTCAGTCACTCAGTGTTGCCTGAGAGGGCAACACTGCAACAGCCGGCCGCCAGGCTGTCTTTTTTTTGCACAGCTACTTGCCTCCAGGAGGCCACAAGAGGGAGACAAGGGACTGCAAAATGGAAAATAGGCATCCACCAACTTTACAGACAACTTCTCTTTGCTCCTACAACCTCCATCCTTGCACAGTTTGTTATTCTTCCAGGTAACATAGTAACAAATCCAAATTGCTGCTCTCTTTGTAGGCAAGCAAGGGTTTGTTGCAACTGCAATTCTTACTTCTTCTTGAAATGTAGGGACGACAGTACATTCCATCACATCCATCTAGTGTACACAGGTAGGTCCATTGTGGCGGGTAGGCGGCTGGCTGCTTTAATGGCTGTTTGCTGTTCCCCTACTCCACTCCACTCCACTATTTGACTGTGGTGCTGCATCAATCAGTGGCTGGCTCAGGTGCAGCTCTTTAACTTACCTAAAAGGGAGGGCGGAGAGAAGACAAGGAAGGTGAATGAGCTGTTCCAATGTGAAATGCCGGAAACACAGAAACACAGAAGACACACACACACACACACACACACACACACACACACACACACACACACACACACACACAACAAGAGGTGGCAATGTATTAATTAATTGCATTTAATAAATGAGCTCATTATCACACATGACTGTACAAATGCATTGTCCAACAGGTGTTGAAATAATGGGATTAAAAGGGGAGATCCCATCAGAAAGACAAAAACAATAGCAAACACAAATAGCACTTTTGGAATCTGATTTTAGTCAACACATAAGGGAAGGGTGCACCGGTCCTGGAAATACTGCAATACCAGGTCAATGCGTGGAGTGGACAGAGCAAGCTCTATTTCCATCTCCCTGTTCGAAAAATCCATTTAATATATGGTCCCCAGATAGGGGACGTATCAGATATTAAACTGATAAGAACAGATACTACACTTGATCTTAGCCAAAAGGCCGAGAAGCGATAACCCGAATGGGCCGGCCGTTGACCGAGCCTGCCTAATACTGCTGTTCACCCCTTGCAGCGATTGATTCAGCCTACTCCTAGGCAATTCCATGGGGCCCTGCAGGCTCACACACATTTACAGCTACTAAGCGGGAGGGAGGTGAATAAAGGCCGGAGAGGAAGCCAGACAGGATTTGCTTCTTTTGCTTGCACCACAATGCAGTGCTGAAAGAGGAGGAGGAATCTACATAAAAACGCCTTCCTGGCAACGCCCAAATGCCCTCCTGCCATGCAGATAAACACTGGCAGCGGCAGCAAGTGCATGCCCACAGCCACCCCTTGTTCCTTCACACCTTGTATCAGCTTTAATCCAATCCAGTCCGGTGCTGCCTGCTGAGCAGCACTGACCAACACTGCCTGGGCCCAGGCTTTTATCTCTGAGGCAGGCCCCATTATGATGTCAGAAAGCTGGCTCTGGAATCCTGAGGGCTCCACTATGACACGTGCAAAGTTCCGTCTGAACTTTATATAAGACGGTGCGGCTCAGTCAGTCACTCAGTGTTGCCTGAGAGGGCAACACTGCAACAGCCGGCCGCCAGGCTGTCTTTTTTTTGCACAGCTACTTGCCTCCAGGAGGCCACAAGAGGGAGACAAGGGACTGCAAAATGGAAAATAGGCATCCACCAACTTTACAGACAACTTCTCTTTGCTCCTACAACCTCCATCCTTGCACAGTTTGTTATTCTTCCAGGTAACATAGTAACAAATCCAAATTGCTGCTCTCTTTGTAGGCAAGCAAGGGTTTGTTGCAACTGCAATTCTTACTTCTTCTTGAAATGTAGGGACGACAGTACATTCCATCACATCCATCTAGTGTACACAGGTAGGTCCATTGTGGCGGGTAGGCGGCTGGCTGCTTTAATGGCTGTTTGCTGTTCCCCTACTCCACTCCACTCCACTATTTGACTGTGGTGCTGCATCAATCAGTGGCTGGCTCAGGTGCAGCTCTTTAACTTACCTAAAAGGGAGGGCGGAGAGAAGACAAGGAAGGTGAATGAGCTGTTCCAATGTGAAATGCCGGAAACACAGAAACACAGAAGACACACACACACACACACACACACACACACACACACACACACACACACACACACACACACACACACACACAACAAGAGGTGGCAATGTATTAATTAATTGCATTTAATAAATGAGCTCATTATCACACATGACTGTACAAATGCATTGTCCAACAGGTGTTGAAATAATGGGATTAAAAGGGGAGATCCCATCAGAAAGACAAAAACAATAGCAAACACAAATAGCACTTTTGGAATCTGATTTTAGTCAACACATAAGGGAAGGGTGCACCGGTCCTGGAAATACTGCAATACCAGGTCAATGCGTGGAGTGGACAGAGCAAGCTCTATTTCCATCTCCCTGTTCGAAAAATCCATTTAATATATGGTCCCCAGATAGGGGACGTATCAGATATTAAACTGATAAGAACAGATTTTTTTTTTTTTTTTTTTTTGAAAGCCCGAGCCGTGCTTTCTATCACCCAAGTGCATAAAAAGTGCAGAGGTGCCACACAAAAAGTGCACAAGGATGCGGTCTATCGCAGCCCTTCTCTTAAAAGAGAGAGGCCCCGCATAACCATTCCCTGACCCTCCAAACCATAGGCCTAGAGGATCAAGGATCGATGGTCCCCCCTCGCCGAAGCTTAGGGAGACCCAAACACACTCCTAGGCTTCTACCTGGGCTGCCACCCCAGTGTCCACCTAGGAGCCTGCATCCTAGTTGCACCTCCCCTCCGAAGAAGGGAGGCCGGGTTGCAGGGGAAAAAGGAACCAGAAGGCCACACATTTTCCCCCTAGACCTCAGGAGGGTCCCAAAAGGGCACCGCATCCCAAAATCCTTGTGACAAACGTGACAAACACACAGTGAAAAACAAAATTAAATAAGTGGATGTGCGCTGTGATACAGCCTGGACATCCGCCAGGTATATAAAAATTCCTCATCTCCCAGCCAGAAGGCCGGGAGAATAAAGGTGTGTGCTTAAAAGTGTGAAAGAAGAGTGCGTGCAAGTGTGCCTTCACTCAGTGGGATCCCACCCCCAGTGAGTTAGGGCACCCCAGGGTCACCAGCCCTGGGGCACATAGCAACTCGGGCTTTCAAACTACCCGACCTCCTGACCTCGATCCGGCGGTCGCCTGGTCACCTACAAATGGTACCTTTAAACCAAATGCGTACACCAGAGCGATGACCGTTGTGGTTCCCTGCCCTCACCTCGGCGTTCTGTCATCCCCCTACGATGGCCCACGTACCACCGGCAGGGATGATTACTAACCTCAGCTTGAGCAGGTACTACACTTGATCTTAGCCAAAAGGCCGAGAAGCGATAACCCGAATGGGCCGGCCGTTGACCGAGCCTGCCTAATACTGCTGTTCACCCCTTGCAGCGATTGATTCAGCCTACTCCTAGGCAATTCCATGGGGCCCTGCAGGCTCACACACATTTACAGCTACTAAGCGGGAGGGAGGTGAATAAAGGCCGGAGAGGAAGCCAGACAGGATTTGCTTCTTTTGCTTGCACCACAATGCAGTGCTGAAAGAGGAGGAGGAATCTACATAAAAACGCCTTCCTGGCAACGCCCAAATGCCCTCCTGCCATGCAGATAAACACTGGCAGCGGCAGCAAGTGCATGCCCACAGCCACCCCTTGTTCCTTCACACCTTGTATCAGCTTTAATCCAATCCAGTCCGGTGCTGCCTGCTGAGCAGCACTGACCAACACTGCCTGGGCCCAGGCTTTTATCTCTGAGGCAGGCCCCATTATGATGTCAGAAAGCTGGCTCTGGAATCCTGAGGGCTCCACTATGACACGTGCAAAGTTCCGTCTGAACTTTATATAAGACGGTGCGGCTCAGTCAGTCACTCAGTGTTGCCTGAGAGGGCAACACTGCAACAGCCGGCCGCCAGGCTGTCTTTTTTTTGCACAGCTACTTGCCTCCAGGAGGCCACAAGAGGGAGACAAGGGACTGCAAAATGGAAAATAGGCATCCACCAACTTTACAGACAACTTCTCTTTGCTCCTACAACCTCCATCCTTGCACAGTTTGTTATTCTTCCAGGTAACATAGTAACAAATCCAAATTGCTGCTCTCTTTGTAGGCAAGCAAGGGTTTGTTGCAACTGCAATTCTTACTTCTTCTTGAAATGTAGGGACGACAGTACATTCCATCACATCCATCTAGTGTACACAGGTAGGTCCATTGTGGCGGGTAGGCGGCTGGCTGCTTTAATGGCTGTTTGCTGTTCCCCTACTCCACTCCACTCCACTATTTGACTGTGGTGCTGCATCAATCAGTGGCTGGCTCAGGTGCAGCTCTTTAACTTACCTAAAAGGGAGGGCGGAGAGAAGACAAGGAAGGTGAATGAGCTGTTCCAATGTGAAATGCCGGAAACACAGAAACACAGAAGACACACACACACACACACACACACACACACACACACACACAACAAGAGGTGGCAATGTATTAATTAATTGCATTTAATAAATGAGCTCATTATCACACATGACTGTACAAATGCATTGTCCAACAGGTGTTGAAATAATGGGATTAAAAGGGGAGATCCCATCAGAAAGACAAAAACAATAGCAAACACAAATAGCACTTTTGGAATCTGATTTTAGTCAACACATAAGGGAAGGGTGCACCGGTCCTGGAAATACTGCAATACCAGGTCAATGCGTGGAGTGGACAGAGCAAGCTCTATTTCCATCTCCCTGTTCGAAAAATCCATTTAATATATGGTCCCCAGATAGGGGACGTATCAGATATTAAACTGATAAGAACAGATACTACACTTGATCTTAGCCAAAAGGCCGAGAAGCGATAACCCGAATGGGCCGGCCGTTGACCGAGCCTGCCTAATACTGCTGTTCACCCCTTGCAGCGATTGATTCAGCCTACTCCTAGGCAATTCCATGGGGCCCTGCAGGCTCACACACATTTACAGCTACTAAGCGGGAGGGAGGTGAATAAAGGCCGGAGAGGAAGCCAGACAGGATTTGCTTCTTTTGCTTGCACCACAATGCAGTGCTGAAAGAGGAGGAGGAATCTACATAAAAACGCCTTCCTGGCAACGCCCAAATGCCCTCCTGCCATGCAGATAAACACTGGCAGCGGCAGCAAGTGCATGCCCACAGCCACCCCTTGTTCCTTCACACCTTGTATCAGCTTTAATCCAATCCAGTCCGGTGCTGCCTGCTGAGCAGCACTGACCAACACTGCCTGGGCCCAGGCTTTTATCTCTGAGGCAGGCCCCATTATGATGTCAGAAAGCTGGCTCTGGAATCCTGAGGGCTCCACTATGACACGTGCAAAGTTCCGTCTGAACTTTATATAAGACGGTGCGGCTCAGTCAGTCACTCAGTGTTGCCTGAGAGGGCAACACTGCAACAGCCGGCCGCCAGGCTGTCTTTTTTTTGCACAGCTACTTGCCTCCAGGAGGCCACAAGAGGGAGACAAGGGACTGCAAAATGGAAAATAGGCATCCACCAACTTTACAGACAACTTCTCTTTGCTCCTACAACCTCCATCCTTGCACAGTTTGTTATTCTTCCAGGTAACATAGTAACAAATCCAAATTGCTGCTCTCTTTGTAGGCAAGCAAGGGTTTGTTGCAACTGCAATTCTTACTTCTTCTTGAAATGTAGGGACGACAGTACATTCCATCACATCCATCTAGTGTACACAGGTAGGTCCATTGTGGCGGGTAGGCGGCTGGCTGCTTTAATGGCTGTTTGCTGTTCCCCTACTCCACTCCACTCCACTATTTGACTGTGGTGCTGCATCAATCAGTGGCTGGCTCAGGTGCAGCTCTTTAACTTACCTAAAAGGGAGGGCGGAGAGAAGACAAGGAAGGTGAATGAGCTGTTCCAATGTGAAATGCCGGAAACACAGAAACACAGAAGACACACACACACACACACACACACACACACACACACACACAACAAGAGGTGGCAATGTATTAATTAATTGCATTTAATAAATGAGCTCATTATCACACATGACTGTACAAATGCATTGTCCAACAGGTGTTGAAATAATGGGATTAAAAGGGGAGATCCCATCAGAAAGACAAAAACAATAGCAAACACAAATAGCACTTTTGGAATCTGATTTTAGTCAACACATAAGGGAAGGGTGCACCGGTCCTGGAAATACTGCAATACCAGGTCAATGCGTGGAGTGGACAGAGCAAGCTCTATTTCCATCTCCCTGTTCGAAAAATCCATTTAATATATGGTCCCCAGATAGGGGACGTATCAGATATTAAACTGATAAGAACAGATACTACACTTGATCTTAGCCAAAAGGCCGAGAAGCGATAACCCGAATGGGCCGGCCGTTGACCGAGCCTGCCTAATACTGCTGTTCACCCCTTGCAGCGATTGATTCAGCCTACTCCTAGGCAATTCCATGGGGCCCTGCAGGCTCACACACATTTACAGCTACTAAGCGGGAGGGAGGTGAATAAAGGCCGGAGAGGAAGCCAGACAGGATTTGCTTCTTTTGCTTGCACCACAATGCAGTGCTGAAAGAGGAGGAGGAATCTACATAAAAACGCCTTCCTGGCAACGCCCAAATGCCCTCCTGCCATGCAGATAAACACTGGCAGCGGCAGCAAGTGCATGCCCACAGCCACCCCTTGTTCCTTCACACCTTGTATCAGCTTTAATCCAATCCAGTCCGGTGCTGCCTGCTGAGCAGCACTGACCAACACTGCCTGGGCCCAGGCTTTTATCTCTGAGGCAGGCCCCATTATGATGTCAGAAAGCTGGCTCTGGAATCCTGAGGGCTCCACTATGACACGTGCAAAGTTCCGTCTGAACTTTATATAAGACGGTGCGGCTCAGTCAGTCACTCAGTGTTGCCTGAGAGGGCAACACTGCAACAGCCGGCCGCCAGGCTGTCTTTTTTTTGCACAGCTACTTGCCTCCAGGAGGCCACAAGAGGGAGACAAGGGACTGCAAAATGGAAAATAGGCATCCACCAACTTTACAGACAACTTCTCTTTGCTCCTACAACCTCCATCCTTGCACAGTTTGTTATTCTTCCAGGTAACATAGTAACAAATCCAAATTGCTGCTCTCTTTGTAGGCAAGCAAGGGTTTGTTGCAACTGCAATTCTTACTTCTTCTTGAAATGTAGGGACGACAGTACATTCCATCACATCCATCTAGTGTACACAGGTAGGTCCATTGTGGCGGGTAGGCGGCTGGCTGCTTTAATGGCTGTTTGCTGTTCCCCTACTCCACTCCACTCCACTATTTGACTGTGGTGCTGCATCAATCAGTGGCTGGCTCAGGTGCAGCTCTTTAACTTACCTAAAAGGGAGGGCGGAGAGAAGACAAGGAAGGTGAATGAGCTGTTCCAATGTGAAATGCCGGAAACACAGAAACACAGAAGACACACACACACACACACACACACACACACACACACACACACACACACACACACACACACACACACACACAACAAGAGGTGGCAATGTATTAATTAATTGCATTTAATAAATGAGCTCATTATCACACATGACTGTACAAATGCATTGTCCAACAGGTGTTGAAATAATGGGATTAAAAGGGGAGATCCCATCAGAAAGACAAAAACAATAGCAAACACAAATAGCACTTTTGGAATCTGATTTTAGTCAACACATAAGGGAAGGGTGCACCGGTCCTGGAAATACTGCAATACCAGGTCAATGCGTGGAGTGGACAGAGCAAGCTCTATTTCCATCTCCCTGTTCGAAAAATCCATTTAATATATGGTCCCCAGATAGGGGACGTATCAGATATTAAACTGATAAGAACAGATACTACACTTGATCTTAGCCAAAAGGCCGAGAAGCGATAACCCGAATGGGCCGGCCGTTGACCGAGCCTGCCTAATACTGCTGTTCACCCCTTGCAGCGATTGATTCAGCCTACTCCTAGGCAATTCCATGGGGCCCTGCAGGCTCACACACATTTACAGCTACTAAGCGGGAGGGAGGTGAATAAAGGCCGGAGAGGAAGCCAGACAGGATTTGCTTCTTTTGCTTGCACCACAATGCAGTGCTGAAAGAGGAGGAGGAATCTACATAAAAACGCCTTCCTGGCAACGCCCAAATGCCCTCCTGCCATGCAGATAAACACTGGCAGCGGCAGCAAGTGCATGCCCACAGCCACCCCTTGTTCCTTCACACCTTGTATCAGCTTTAATCCAATCCAGTCCGGTGCTGCCTGCTGAGCAGCACTGACCAACACTGCCTGGGCCCAGGCTTTTATCTCTGAGGCAGGCCCCATTATGATGTCAGAAAGCTGGCTCTGGAATCCTGAGGGCTCCACTATGACACGTGCAAAGTTCCGTCTGAACTTTATATAAGACGGTGCGGCTCAGTCAGTCACTCAGTGTTGCCTGAGAGGGCAACACTGCAACAGCCGGCCGCCAGGCTGTCTTTTTTTTGCACAGCTACTTGCCTCCAGGAGGCCACAAGAGGGAGACAAGGGACTGCAAAATGGAAAATAGGCATCCACCAACTTTACAGACAACTTCTCTTTGCTCCTACAACCTCCATCCTTGCACAGTTTGTTATTCTTCCAGGTAACATAGTAACAAATCCAAATTGCTGCTCTCTTTGTAGGCAAGCAAGGGTTTGTTGCAACTGCAATTCTTACTTCTTCTTGAAATGTAGGGACGACAGTACATTCCATCACATCCATCTAGTGTACACAGGTAGGTCCATTGTGGCGGGTAGGCGGCTGGCTGCTTTAATGGCTGTTTGCTGTTCCCCTACTCCACTCCACTCCACTATTTGACTGTGGTGCTGCATCAATCAGTGGCTGGCTCAGGTGCAGCTCTTTAACTTACCTAAAAGGGAGGGCGGAGAGAAGACAAGGAAGGTGAATGAGCTGTTCCAATGTGAAATGCCGGAAACACAGAAACACAGAAGACACACACACACACACACACACACACACACACACACACACACACACACACACACACACACACACACAACAAGAGGTGGCAATGTATTAATTAATTGCATTTAATAAATGAGCTCATTATCACACATGACTGTACAAATGCATTGTCCAACAGGTGTTGAAATAATGGGATTAAAAGGGGAGATCCCATCAGAAAGACAAAAACAATAGCAAACACAAATAGCACTTTTGGAATCTGATTTTAGTCAACACATAAGGGAAGGGTGCACCGGTCCTGGAAATACTGCAATACCAGGTCAATGCGTGGAGTGGACAGAGCAAGCTCTATTTCCATCTCCCTGTTCGAAAAATCCATTTAATATATGGTCCCCAGATAGGGGACGTATCAGATATTAAACTGATAAGAACAGATACTACACTTGATCTTAGCCAAAAGGCCGAGAAGCGATAACCCGAATGGGCCGGCCGTTGACCGAGCCTGCCTAATACTGCTGTTCACCCCTTGCAGCGATTGATTCAGCCTACTCCTAGGCAATTCCATGGGGCCCTGCAGGCTCACACACATTTACAGCTACTAAGCGGGAGGGAGGTGAATAAAGGCCGGAGAGGAAGCCAGACAGGATTTGCTTCTTTTGCTTGCACCACAATGCAGTGCTGAAAGAGGAGGAGGAATCTACATAAAAACGCCTTCCTGGCAACGCCCAAATGCCCTCCTGCCATGCAGATAAACACTGGCAGCGGCAGCAAGTGCATGCCCACAGCCACCCCTTGTTCCTTCACACCTTGTATCAGCTTTAATCCAATCCAGTCCGGTGCTGCCTGCTGAGCAGCACTGACCAACACTGCCTGGGCCCAGGCTTTTATCTCTGAGGCAGGCCCCATTATGATGTCAGAAAGCTGGCTCTGGAATCCTGAGGGCTCCACTATGACACGTGCAAAGTTCCGTCTGAACTTTATATAAGACGGTGCGGCTCAGTCAGTCACTCAGTGTTGCCTGAGAGGGCAACACTGCAACAGCCGGCCGCCAGGCTGTCTTTTTTTTGCACAGCTACTTGCCTCCAGGAGGCCACAAGAGGGAGACAAGGGACTGCAAAATGGAAAATAGGCATCCACCAACTTTACAGACAACTTCTCTTTGCTCCTACAACCTCCATCCTTGCACAGTTTGTTATTCTTCCAGGTAACATAGTAACAAATCCAAATTGCTGCTCTCTTTGTAGGCAAGCAAGGGTTTGTTGCAACTGCAATTCTTACTTCTTCTTGAAATGTAGGGACGACAGTACATTCCATCACATCCATCTAGTGTACACAGGTAGGTCCATTGTGGCGGGTAGGCGGCTGGCTGCTTTAATGGCTGTTTGCTGTTCCCCTACTCCACTCCACTCCACTATTTGACTGTGGTGCTGCATCAATCAGTGGCTGGCTCAGGTGCAGCTCTTTAACTTACCTAAAAGGGAGGGCGGAGAGAAGACAAGGAAGGTGAATGAGCTGTTCCAATGTGAAATGCCGGAAACACAGAAACACAGAAGACACACACACACACACACACACACACACACACACACACACACACACACACACACACACACACACAACAAGAGGTGGCAATGTATTAATTAATTGCATTTAATAAATGAGCTCATTATCACACATGACTGTACAAATGCATTGTCCAACAGGTGTTGAAATAATGGGATTAAAAGGGGAGATCCCATCAGAAAGACAAAAACAATAGCAAACACAAATAGCACTTTTGGAATCTGATTTTAGTCAACACATAAGGGAAGGGTGCACCGGTCCTGGAAATACTGCAATACCAGGTCAATGCGTGGAGTGGACAGAGCAAGCTCTATTTCCATCTCCCTGTTCGAAAAATCCATTTAATATATGGTCCCCAGATAGGGGACGTATCAGATATTAAACTGATAAGAACAGATACTACACTTGATCTTAGCCAAAAGGCCGAGAAGCGATAACCCGAATGGGCCGGCCGTTGACCGAGCCTGCCTAATACTGCTGTTCACCCCTTGCAGCGATTGATTCAGCCTACTCCTAGGCAATTCCATGGGGCCCTGCAGGCTCACACACATTTACAGCTACTAAGCGGGAGGGAGGTGAATAAAGGCCGGAGAGGAAGCCAGACAGGATTTGCTTCTTTTGCTTGCACCACAATGCAGTGCTGAAAGAGGAGGAGGAATCTACATAAAAACGCCTTCCTGGCAACGCCCAAATGCCCTCCTGCCATGCAGATAAACACTGGCAGCGGCAGCAAGTGCATGCCCACAGCCACCCCTTGTTCCTTCACACCTTGTATCAGCTTTAATCCAATCCAGTCCGGTGCTGCCTGCTGAGCAGCACTGACCAACACTGCCTGGGCCCAGGCTTTTATCTCTGAGGCAGGCCCCATTATGATGTCAGAAAGCTGGCTCTGGAATCCTGAGGGCTCCACTATGACACGTGCAAAGTTCCGTCTGAACTTTATATAAGACGGTGCGGCTCAGTCAGTCACTCAGTGTTGCCTGAGAGGGCAACACTGCAACAGCCGGCCGCCAGGCTGTCTTTTTTTTGCACAGCTACTTGCCTCCAGGAGGCCACAAGAGGGAGACAAGGGACTGCAAAATGGAAAATAGGCATCCACCAACTTTACAGACAACTTCTCTTTGCTCCTACAACCTCCATCCTTGCACAGTTTGTTATTCTTCCAGGTAACATAGTAACAAATCCAAATTGCTGCTCTCTTTGTAGGCAAGCAAGGGTTTGTTGCAACTGCAATTCTTACTTCTTCTTGAAATGTAGGGACGACAGTACATTCCATCACATCCATCTAGTGTACACAGGTAGGTCCATTGTGGCGGGTAGGCGGCTGGCTGCTTTAATGGCTGTTTGCTGTTCCCCTACTCCACTCCACTCCACTATTTGACTGTGGTGCTGCATCAATCAGTGGCTGGCTCAGGTGCAGCTCTTTAACTTACCTAAAAGGGAGGGCGGAGAGAAGACAAGGAAGGTGAATGAGCTGTTCCAATGTGAAATGCCGGAAACACAGAAACACAGAAGACACACACACACACACACACACACACACACACACACACACACACACACACACACACACACACACAACAAGAGGTGGCAATGTATTAATTAATTGCATTTAATAAATGAGCTCATTATCACACATGACTGTACAAATGCATTGTCCAACAGGTGTTGAAATAATGGGATTAAAAGGGGAGATCCCATCAGAAAGACAAAAACAATAGCAAACACAAATAGCACTTTTGGAATCTGATTTTAGTCAACACATAAGGGAAGGGTGCACCGGTCCTGGAAATACTGCAATACCAGGTCAATGCGTGGAGTGGACAGAGCAAGCTCTATTTCCATCTCCCTGTTCGAAAAATCCATTTAATATATGGTCCCCAGATAGGGGACGTATCAGATATTAAACTGATAAGAACAGATACTACACTTGATCTTAGCCAAAAGGCCGAGAAGCGATAACCCGAATGGGCCGGCCGTTGACCGAGCCTGCCTAATACTGCTGTTCACCCCTTGCAGCGATTGATTCAGCCTACTCCTAGGCAATTCCATGGGGCCCTGCAGGCTCACACACATTTACAGCTACTAAGCGGGAGGGAGGTGAATAAAGGCCGGAGAGGAAGCCAGACAGGATTTGCTTCTTTTGCTTGCACCACAATGCAGTGCTGAAAGAGGAGGAGGAATCTACATAAAAACGCCTTCCTGGCAACGCCCAAATGCCCTCCTGCCATGCAGATAAACACTGGCAGCGGCAGCAAGTGCATGCCCACAGCCACCCCTTGTTCCTTCACACCTTGTATCAGCTTTAATCCAATCCAGTCCGGTGCTGCCTGCTGAGCAGCACTGACCAACACTGCCTGGGCCCAGGCTTTTATCTCTGAGGCAGGCCCCATTATGATGTCAGAAAGCTGGCTCTGGAATCCTGAGGGCTCCACTATGACACGTGCAAAGTTCCGTCTGAACTTTATATAAGACGGTGCGGCTCAGTCAGTCACTCAGTGTTGCCTGAGAGGGCAACACTGCAACAGCCGGCCGCCAGGCTGTCTTTTTTTTGCACAGCTACTTGCCTCCAGGAGGCCACAAGAGGGAGACAAGGGACTGCAAAATGGAAAATAGGCATCCACCAACTTTACAGACAACTTCTCTTTGCTCCTACAACCTCCATCCTTGCACAGTTTGTTATTCTTCCAGGTAACATAGTAACAAATCCAAATTGCTGCTCTCTTTGTAGGCAAGCAAGGGTTTGTTGCAACTGCAATTCTTACTTCTTCTTGAAATGTAGGGACGACAGTACATTCCATCACATCCATCTAGTGTACACAGGTAGGTCCATTGTGGCGGGTAGGCGGCTGGCTGCTTTAATGGCTGTTTGCTGTTCCCCTACTCCACTCCACTCCACTATTTGACTGTGGTGCTGCATCAATCAGTGGCTGGCTCAGGTGCAGCTCTTTAACTTACCTAAAAGGGAGGGCGGAGAGAAGACAAGGAAGGTGAATGAGCTGTTCCAATGTGAAATGCCGGAAACACAGAAACACAGAAGACACACACACACACACACACACACACACACACACACACACACACACACACACACACACACACACAACAAGAGGTGGCAATGTATTAATTAATTGCATTTAATAAATGAGCTCATTATCACACATGACTGTACAAATGCATTGTCCAACAGGTGTTGAAATAATGGGATTAAAAGGGGAGATCCCATCAGAAAGACAAAAACAATAGCAAACACAAATAGCACTTTTGGAATCTGATTTTAGTCAACACATAAGGGAAGGGTGCACCGGTCCTGGAAATACTGCAATACCAGGTCAATGCGTGGAGTGGACAGAGCAAGCTCTATTTCCATCTCCCTGTTCGAAAAATCCATTTAATATATGGTCCCCAGATAGGGGACGTATCAGATATTAAACTGATAAGAACAGATACTACACTTGATCTTAGCCAAAAGGCCGAGAAGCGATAACCCGAATGGGCCGGCCGTTGACCGAGCCTGCCTAATACTGCTGTTCACCCCTTGCAGCGATTGATTCAGCCTACTCCTAGGCAATTCCATGGGGCCCTGCAGGCTCACACACATTTACAGCTACTAAGCGGGAGGGAGGTGAATAAAGGCCGGAGAGGAAGCCAGACAGGATTTGCTTCTTTTGCTTGCACCACAATGCAGTGCTGAAAGAGGAGGAGGAATCTACATAAAAACGCCTTCCTGGCAACGCCCAAATGCCCTCCTGCCATGCAGATAAACACTGGCAGCGGCAGCAAGTGCATGCCCACAGCCACCCCTTGTTCCTTCACACCTTGTATCAGCTTTAATCCAATCCAGTCCGGTGCTGCCTGCTGAGCAGCACTGACCAACACTGCCTGGGCCCAGGCTTTTATCTCTGAGGCAGGCCCCATTATGATGTCAGAAAGCTGGCTCTGGAATCCTGAGGGCTCCACTATGACACGTGCAAAGTTCCGTCTGAACTTTATATAAGACGGTGCGGCTCAGTCAGTCACTCAGTGTTGCCTGAGAGGGCAACACTGCAACAGCCGGCCGCCAGGCTGTCTTTTTTTTGCACAGCTACTTGCCTCCAGGAGGCCACAAGAGGGAGACAAGGGACTGCAAAATGGAAAATAGGCATCCACCAACTTTACAGACAACTTCTCTTTGCTCCTACAACCTCCATCCTTGCACAGTTTGTTATTCTTCCAGGTAACATAGTAACAAATCCAAATTGCTGCTCTCTTTGTAGGCAAGCAAGGGTTTGTTGCAACTGCAATTCTTACTTCTTCTTGAAATGTAGGGACGACAGTACATTCCATCACATCCATCTAGTGTACACAGGTAGGTCCATTGTGGCGGGTAGGCGGCTGGCTGCTTTAATGGCTGTTTGCTGTTCCCCTACTCCACTCCACTCCACTATTTGACTGTGGTGCTGCATCAATCAGTGGCTGGCTCAGGTGCAGCTCTTTAACTTACCTAAAAGGGAGGGCGGAGAGAAGACAAGGAAGGTGAATGAGCTGTTCCAATGTGAAATGCCGGAAACACAGAAACACAGAAGACACACACACACACACACACACACACACACACACACACACACACACACACACACACACACACACAACAAGAGGTGGCAATGTATTAATTAATTGCATTTAATAAATGAGCTCATTATCACACATGACTGTACAAATGCATTGTCCAACAGGTGTTGAAATAATGGGATTAAAAGGGGAGATCCCATCAGAAAGACAAAAACAATAGCAAACACAAATAGCACTTTTGGAATCTGATTTTAGTCAACACATAAGGGAAGGGTGCACCGGTCCTGGAAATACTGCAATACCAGGTCAATGCGTGGAGTGGACAGAGCAAGCTCTATTTCCATCTCCCTGTTCGAAAAATCCATTTAATATATGGTCCCCAGATAGGGGACGTATCAGATATTAAACTGATAAGAACAGATTTTTTTTTTTTTTTTTTGTTTTAAAACCATTTCAGTTAGTTATAAGCAACTTATAATGTTTCTCAAAACTTGAAAATCAAATCCACGTTGCTTCAAACTTATCATCATTCTGGTTTGTTCTTTATTTTTTCTTCAATTTACATAAACAATCACAAAAAAAAACAGAACAATATTACCTACATCGTATCAGGAATTTCCATTTTTTGAACTTCCATATCCCCTCTGAATCTAGGCCACCACCACGCTGTCTATCCCACAAATACATGACGTAAAGTCTAGACAAAATCATCCTAATACACTCATTTACAGGCACTAATTTCCTTTTAAACACTAACAAGTTTCTCACATCCCACAAACTTTCCATCACACATGCCATAATTAACCACATAATTCTATCTTTCATACGACTACTTGCACCCATTCCAAACATTGCTACTTTCCAATTAACAAATTTTACCCCCGCTAGTTCTTTACACAAACCACCCACCCCTTTCCATACTTCATACGAATAGTCACAATCCCACAACATATGTCTCACACTCTCACTTGCTCCACATCCATTCCTCGGGCAAACCTCAGACCTAATAAGATCCCTTCTTTTCTGCACTTGCCTAACAGGTAGGATATTATGCAGCGACATCCATACAATATCACGCTGTCTGTTTGACATACCACTCACCTTCAATTTACTCCATACACTCTGCACTTCATTAGACCTCAAACCTGCAATTTCACATGGAATTTCATTCGCACGTATTCTCTTCATCACCGCATTCTTATTTTTAAACTCACTCATTGGCACAGCAAGCAAGTCATTTTTCCTCACAAAAACCTCAATCCTCATATACCACACTGGACACTTGAAAGCCACAGGCACACTTGCATCTCTCTTTACCCAATTCAGACCATACAACATCCAACCAGCCAAGTATCTAATCATGAAACCAGTCTTATTATTCCTCTGCACTAACACAGACACCACTTTGATATAATTCAAAGCCAAAAATACCTCAACATTTGGAAAATCCAAACCACCATTCACACACATCTTATACACATACTCTCTCTTCAATTTTTCCATTCTACTCCCCCAAAAAAATGTAAAAATCATCTTTTCCGTCTTCTTAATTTTGTGAGTAGCAAAAGGGAAAACAACTGCACAAAAAAGTAAAATTGGTAACACAACAGATTTAACTATCAAAATTTTTCCCGTCAGTGTCAAACTTCTCAGTCTCCAAAAGTTCAGTTTTCGTTCTATTCTC
Source organism: Rhinoderma darwinii (assembly GCF_050947455.1). NCBI lineage: Eukaryota > Metazoa > Chordata > Amphibia > Anura > Rhinodermatidae > Rhinoderma > Rhinoderma darwinii. The sequence goes on from NW_027464096.1 coordinate 90,860, forward strand.
ATACCACATTCATCCCAACTTTCATTCCCTCTCAAATCCTCATTAAATTGCACACCCAATATTTTAATAGCACCCATCTCACAATTAACCCCATCCATTCTCACACTCCTATCACCAAAACACTTAAAGCTACATTTACCCCAATTCACTTTAAACGCAGACGCACTACAAAACAACCTCAACAACAATCTCGCTCTATTTATCTCCGCCTCTCTTTCACTAACAATCACCACATCGTCCATATAACCCAATACTTTCAGAAACTTACCATTACTCCCAGGAATTAATAACCCCCTCATAAATTTTTCCCTTCTAACCATACACAACAACACTTCAATCACACTAATGAACAGGACAGGGGACATAGGACAACCCTGCCTGACACCTGACCTTATCCCCACTTTTCCACTCAGAAACCCATTTACGAGAAACTCACTTGTTACGTTCCCATACAAACCTTTCACTGCATACACAAACTTTCTCGGAAAACCCATTTTACACAGCACACTAAACATAAACTCATGCGACACCCTATCAAATGCCTTTTCAAAATCCACAGATAGGACCATACATTTCTGCTTTCTATCCATACAGTCCCCAATCATATCCCTTAGTAACAACAAATTATCAGTCATACTTCTACCAGGCACTGCACACACTTGATCTTCATTCACCACTTCAGCAACAACCTCACGCATCCTATTGGCCAATACTTTACTAAAACACTTATAGTCAGAATCCAACAAAGTAATTGGCCTCCAATTTGCCAAATTTTTCTTCTCACCTTTTTTATATATCAGCACAACCACACCTTCTTTCATAGATTTGCTCAACACACCATGCTTCCACATATACTGACATACCTCAAGCAAATCCCCACCAATTATATCCCACATCCTCACATATAATTCAATTGGGATCCCATCCTTCCCAGGTGTTTTATTTTTACTTGCACTCATCACCACATTTCTCACTTCATCCATGGTAATATCACCACACAGAGACTCACAATCTTCCTCTCCAAGTTTATTTTCCAACCCATTCAAAACCTCATTCATCAAATCCTTATCATACCACTTCTCTCCATACAACTGGGTATAAAAACCTTCAACTTCACTCATCACATCCTTTCCAGAAACACACTCACCCCTATCATTCAATAATTCATCCATATCATCCTTTTTACCACATATTTTTTTGAAAAAAAATCTTGTACATTTTTCATCTTTGTCTAAGTTTTCAACTTTTGATCTATATATAATTTTTTTCCCTTTTTCCTCTAATAAAAGCCTACTTTCATTCCTTGCGTCCCTCATCAAATCACTGACATCCACACCAAGCTCGCCAAGTTTTCTCAACCATTCTATTCTAACATTCAACTCATTATATTGGTTTCTTAGCATAGCTGCTTTTTTATAGCCCCATTTTTTAAAGAATCTTTTACATTCATTCTTCATCCAATCCCACCACTCCAACACATTCCCAAAAGATTCCTGCCGCGATTTCCATCCTTTATACGCATATATAAAAGCCTTCACAATTCTTTCATCCTCTAATAAACTTACATTTAACTTCCATACCCCTGCACCACGCACTAAACGAACATCCCCTTCAAAAGTTGCACACATACACACATGGTCAGAAAAGGTCACATCGCGCTGCCGCAAACTCATGCACCCCACATTTTTTGAGAAAAGCACCCGATCTATCCTTGATGTTACCCCTCCTCTATCAGACCTATAAGTGTCGGGTGGTGGCTTTCCCAAATGAACCTCAGCAGCATCTATAAAAGAAAAATCTTTGATTAATTGGTACAACTTTTTACCAGATACATCCATTTTTTCCCCTTCCGTCACACAGTTAAAGTCCCCAACCCAAATCGTAGGAATTCTCCCTGGCAAAAAAAAGGACAACTTCTCTAGGAGCTCTAACCTCTCTTCTTTTTTTGTTGCTCCATATATATTAATTACCCTTACCCTCCACCCTCTGACATTTATCTCTGCCAAAATACACCTCCCCACTTCCACCACAATATAACTTTCTAATTTTAAATTCCTATTCCCTAGCAATATTCCTACCCCATCATTTTTATTTATAGAAGAACCAGACCATATACATTGGCCATATGGCCATTCCTGTTCTGGCACAGGTTCCCTAATACCGCATTCTTGCAAACAATATACATCAGCTCCTAAATTTTTTAAAAAATCCAGAACTGCAGCCCTCCTGGGCTTAGATTGAATCAGTCGTACATTTAAGGATACGACATCAAATGTAGGTTTGGATGCCATATTTTAATTTTCATAGCCAGATAACCGCAGGTTGTCCATTTGCACTTCAGCCTTTGCCTTCTGGAGGCTGGCAACCTAATGTGAAGAAACTGGTCCCTTGATCTTCTAGAAAAGGCTCATCAAACGAAATCACTGATGAGGGGTATTCCTCCTCCCTTCCAGGGGTTACAGGGGGTGACGTGGCCAGCCTGGCTCTCTTAGCCCCCATATCCAGAATTTCGTCTGCAGGTCGGGTGCCTACAGTGGTAAAATCCCCTTGACCTCCAACTCCTTCCAGAAACACTTCATCCAGACTCCAAGAAACAGGAGGAGTCACGGGGACGTCGCCCTCAATTTCTCCCTCACCCTGTAGCCCAGTCTGGGCATCGGATGGGTGAGGAAGATCCTCCTCGACCGGGGCTACCTCCATGCCTGCCCCTTCCTCCACACGTACTTCTACTGGAGATGTGCTTAAAGAAGCCAGATAGTCAGCGGGTACCTCCTCGCCCAACCGTCCAGTTCTCGCTATCATCTCAGCCACTTGGCTCCTGGCTGCCTCTGCATATGACTTCTTCCGCAGAGGGCAGTCTTTGAATGTATGCCCTTCCACCTCGCAGAGATTACAAACAATGCGGTTGACACATTCTTTTGCTTTGTGACCCTCCTGGTTACATCTGGAACACTTCCCTGAATTTTGACATCCTTCCCTTGTGTGGCCAAAAACTTTACAATTCCTGCAGAAGGGAGGACACCTGGGAAAAAACAGATATCCCCTGTCTCTTCCAATGGAGAAGTTCGATGGAGGGAAATGGAAGCCTCCTGGTTCCTCAATATCTTGCCGAAACCGGACCCGAAATTTGTATTTCCCATTCCAGATCATTTCAGTGTTCAAGATTTTATTCTCAAACTTAACATATGCACAATGTCTAGACAGGAATGCCGTGATATCTTGCAAAGGTACATGTGCATTGTAGAGAAAAACAACCAGGAAGACTTCTCCTTCATCATACAGCAGGATAAAAGTAAGTCCTCCAAGCTCAGGATTGTTCACATTTTGCATCAAATTGTAATGGAAAGTATGGCAGGCAGGTAAATCCGTCAATATCAAGGTAAAATGACCAACCTTATGCTCCTGAAGACAAAGGATTTTCTTCCGCTCCACTTTCAGAATTCCAAACAAGATGTTGTTCACCAGGTGTCGTAGGTCCAGGGTCTTCTCTGATCCAACATCAACTTCGATCCGAATGCCGTACTTGACCCGGGTTTCCCCGGCCTTAGCGTGACGTACAATAACGCCCATGTCGATCGCCTTCCTGCCACTGGCTGTCTCCCTATAGCAACAAGCAGCTTAAGCCCCAAAGGGCGATGCTGCAGGGCCGAGAGTTCAGCACTGGACGCCTCTGGTTAGCCACTTGAGCTTAGCCAAAAGGCCGAGAAGCGATAACCCGAATGGGCCGGCCGTTGACCGAGCCTGCCTAATACTGCTGTTCACCCCTTGCAGCGATTGATTCAGCCTACTCCTAGGCAATTCCATGGGGCCCTGCAGGCTCACACACATTTACAGCTACTAAGCGGGAGGGAGGTGAATAAAGGCCGGAGAGGAAGCCAGACAGGATTTGCTTCTTTTGCTTGCACCACAATGCAGTGCTGAAAGAGGAGGAGGAATCTACATAAAAACGCCTTCCTGGCAACGCCCAAATGCCCTCCTGCCATGCAGATAAACACTGGCAGCGGCAGCAAGTGCATGCCCACAGCCACCCCTTGTTCCTTCACACCTTGTATCAGCTTTAATCCAATCCAGTCCGGTGCTGCCTGCTGAGCAGCACTGACCAACACTGCCTGGGCCCAGGCTTTTATCTCTGAGGCAGGCCCCATTATGATGTCAGAAAGCTGGCTCTGGAATCCTGAGGGCTCCACTATGACACGTGCAAAGTTCCGTCTGAACTTTATATAAGACGGTGCGGCTCAGTCAGTCACTCAGTGTTGCCTGAGAGGGCAACACTGCAACAGCCGGCCGCCAGGCTGTCTTTTTTTTGCACAGCTACTTGCCTCCAGGAGGCCACAAGAGGGAGACAAGGGACTGCAAAATGGAAAATAGGCATCCACCAACTTTACAGACAACTTCTCTTTGCTCCTACAACCTCCATCCTTGCACAGTTTGTTATTCTTCCAGGTAACATAGTAACAAATCCAAATTGCTGCTCTCTTTGTAGGCAAGCAAGGGTTTGTTGCAACTGCAATTCTTACTTCTTCTTGAAATGTAGGGACGACAGTACATTCCATCACATCCATCTAGTGTACACAGGTAGGTCCATTGTGGCGGGTAGGCGGCTGGCTGCTTTAATGGCTGTTTGCTGTTCCCCTACTCCACTCCACTCCACTATTTGACTGTGGTGCTGCATCAATCAGTGGCTGGCTCAGGTGCAGCTCTTTAACTTACCTAAAAGGGAGGGCGGAGAGAAGACAAGGAAGGTGAATGAGCTGTTCCAATGTGAAATGCCGGAAACACAGAAACACAGAAGACACACACACACACACACACACACACACACACACACACACACACACACACACACACACACACACACAACAAGAGGTGGCAATGTATTAATTAATTGCATTTAATAAATGAGCTCATTATCACACATGACTGTACAAATGCATTGTCCAACAGGTGTTGAAATAATGGGATTAAAAGGGGAGATCCCATCAGAAAGACAAAAACAATAGCAAACACAAATAGCACTTTTGGAATCTGATTTTAGTCAACACATAAGGGAAGGGTGCACCGGTCCTGGAAATACTGCAATACCAGGTCAATGCGTGGAGTGGACAGAGCAAGCTCTATTTCCATCTCCCTGTTCGAAAAATCCATTTAATATATGGTCCCCAGATAGGGGACGTATCAGATATTAAACTGATAAGAACAGATACTACACTTGATCTTAGCCAAAAGGCCGAGAAGCGATAACCCGAATGGGCCGGCCGTTGACCGAGCCTGCCTAATACTGCTGTTCACCCCTTGCAGCGATTGATTCAGCCTACTCCTAGGCAATTCCATGGGGCCCTGCAGGCTCACACACATTTACAGCTACTAAGCGGGAGGGAGGTGAATAAAGGCCGGAGAGGAAGCCAGACAGGATTTGCTTCTTTTGCTTGCACCACAATGCAGTGCTGAAAGAGGAGGAGGAATCTACATAAAAACGCCTTCCTGGCAACGCCCAAATGCCCTCCTGCCATGCAGATAAACACTGGCAGCGGCAGCAAGTGCATGCCCACAGCCACCCCTTGTTCCTTCACACCTTGTATCAGCTTTAATCCAATCCAGTCCGGTGCTGCCTGCTGAGCAGCACTGACCAACACTGCCTGGGCCCAGGCTTTTATCTCTGAGGCAGGCCCCATTATGATGTCAGAAAGCTGGCTCTGGAATCCTGAGGGCTCCACTATGACACGTGCAAAGTTCCGTCTGAACTTTATATAAGACGGTGCGGCTCAGTCAGTCACTCAGTGTTGCCTGAGAGGGCAACACTGCAACAGCCGGCCGCCAGGCTGTCTTTTTTTTGCACAGCTACTTGCCTCCAGGAGGCCACAAGAGGGAGACAAGGGACTGCAAAATGGAAAATAGGCATCCACCAACTTTACAGACAACTTCTCTTTGCTCCTACAACCTCCATCCTTGCACAGTTTGTTATTCTTCCAGGTAACATAGTAACAAATCCAAATTGCTGCTCTCTTTGTAGGCAAGCAAGGGTTTGTTGCAACTGCAATTCTTACTTCTTCTTGAAATGTAGGGACGACAGTACATTCCATCACATCCATCTAGTGTACACAGGTAGGTCCATTGTGGCGGGTAGGCGGCTGGCTGCTTTAATGGCTGTTTGCTGTTCCCCTACTCCACTCCACTCCACTATTTGACTGTGGTGCTGCATCAATCAGTGGCTGGCTCAGGTGCAGCTCTTTAACTTACCTAAAAGGGAGGGCGGAGAGAAGACAAGGAAGGTGAATGAGCTGTTCCAATGTGAAATGCCGGAAACACAGAAACACAGAAGACACACACACACACACACACACACACACACACACACACACACACACACACACACACACACACACACACACAACAAGAGGTGGCAATGTATTAATTAATTGCATTTAATAAATGAGCTCATTATCACACATGACTGTACAAATGCATTGTCCAACAGGTGTTGAAATAATGGGATTAAAAGGGGAGATCCCATCAGAAAGACAAAAACAATAGCAAACACAAATAGCACTTTTGGAATCTGATTTTAGTCAACACATAAGGGAAGGGTGCACCGGTCCTGGAAATACTGCAATACCAGGTCAATGCGTGGAGTGGACAGAGCAAGCTCTATTTCCATCTCCCTGTTCGAAAAATCCATTTAATATATGGTCCCCAGATAGGGGACGTATCAGATATTAAACTGATAAGAACAGATACTACACTTGATCTTAGCCAAAAGGCCGAGAAGCGATAACCCGAATGGGCCGGCCGTTGACCGAGCCTGCCTAATACTGCTGTTCACCCCTTGCAGCGATTGATTCAGCCTACTCCTAGGCAATTCCATGGGGCCCTGCAGGCTCACACACATTTACAGCTACTAAGCGGGAGGGAGGTGAATAAAGGCCGGAGAGGAAGCCAGACAGGATTTGCTTCTTTTGCTTGCACCACAATGCAGTGCTGAAAGAGGAGGAGGAATCTACATAAAAACGCCTTCCTGGCAACGCCCAAATGCCCTCCTGCCATGCAGATAAACACTGGCAGCGGCAGCAAGTGCATGCCCACAGCCACCCCTTGTTCCTTCACACCTTGTATCAGCTTTAATCCAATCCAGTCCGGTGCTGCCTGCTGAGCAGCACTGACCAACACTGCCTGGGCCCAGGCTTTTATCTCTGAGGCAGGCCCCATTATGATGTCAGAAAGCTGGCTCTGGAATCCTGAGGGCTCCACTATGACACGTGCAAAGTTCCGTCTGAACTTTATATAAGACGGTGCGGCTCAGTCAGTCACTCAGTGTTGCCTGAGAGGGCAACACTGCAACAGCCGGCCGCCAGGCTGTCTTTTTTTTGCACAGCTACTTGCCTCCAGGAGGCCACAAGAGGGAGACAAGGGACTGCAAAATGGAAAATAGGCATCCACCAACTTTACAGACAACTTCTCTTTGCTCCTACAACCTCCATCCTTGCACAGTTTGTTATTCTTCCAGGTAACATAGTAACAAATCCAAATTGCTGCTCTCTTTGTAGGCAAGCAAGGGTTTGTTGCAACTGCAATTCTTACTTCTTCTTGAAATGTAGGGACGACAGTACATTCCATCACATCCATCTAGTGTACACAGGTAGGTCCATTGTGGCGGGTAGGCGGCTGGCTGCTTTAATGGCTGTTTGCTGTTCCCCTACTCCACTCCACTCCACTATTTGACTGTGGTGCTGCATCAATCAGTGGCTGGCTCAGGTGCAGCTCTTTAACTTACCTAAAAGGGAGGGCGGAGAGAAGACAAGGAAGGTGAATGAGCTGTTCCAATGTGAAATGCCGGAAACACAGAAACACAGAAGACACACACACACACACACACACACACACACACACACACACACACACACACACACACACAAGAGGTGGCAATGTATTAATTAATTGCATTTAATAAATGAGCTCATTATCACACATGACTGTACAAATGCATTGTCCAACAGGTGTTGAAATAATGGGATTAAAAGGGGAGATCCCATCAGAAAGACAAAAACAATAGCAAACACAAATAGCACTTTTGGAATCTGATTTTAGTCAACACATAAGGGAAGGGTGCACCGGTCCTGGAAATACTGCAATACCAGGTCAATGCGTGGAGTGGACAGAGCAAGCTCTATTTCCATCTCCCTGTTCGAAAAATCCATTTAATATATGGTCCCCAGATAGGGGACGTATCAGATATTAAACTGATAAGAACAGATACTACACTTGATCTTAGCCAAAAGGCCGAGAAGCGATAACCCGAATGGGCCGGCCGTTGACCGAGCCTGCCTAATACTGCTGTTCACCCCTTGCAGCGATTGATTCAGCCTACTCCTAGGCAATTCCATGGGGCCCTGCAGGCTCACACACATTTACAGCTACTAAGCGGGAGGGAGGTGAATAAAGGCCGGAGAGGAAGCCAGACAGGATTTGCTTCTTTTGCTTGCACCACAATGCAGTGCTGAAAGAGGAGGAGGAATCTACATAAAAACGCCTTCCTGGCAACGCCCAAATGCCCTCCTGCCATGCAGATAAACACTGGCAGCGGCAGCAAGTGCATGCCCACAGCCACCCCTTGTTCCTTCACACCTTGTATCAGCTTTAATCCAATCCAGTCCGGTGCTGCCTGCTGAGCAGCACTGACCAACACTGCCTGGGCCCAGGCTTTTATCTCTGAGGCAGGCCCCATTATGATGTCAGAAAGCTGGCTCTGGAATCCTGAGGGCTCCACTATGACACGTGCAAAGTTCCGTCTGAACTTTATATAAGACGGTGCGGCTCAGTCAGTCACTCAGTGTTGCCTGAGAGGGCAACACTGCAACAGCCGGCCGCCAGGCTGTCTTTTTTTTGCACAGCTACTTGCCTCCAGGAGGCCACAAGAGGGAGACAAGGGACTGCAAAATGGAAAATAGGCATCCACCAACTTTACAGACAACTTCTCTTTGCTCCTACAACCTCCATCCTTGCACAGTTTGTTATTCTTCCAGGTAACATAGTAACAAATCCAAATTGCTGCTCTCTTTGTAGGCAAGCAAGGGTTTGTTGCAACTGCAATTCTTACTTCTTCTTGAAATGTAGGGACGACAGTACATTCCATCACATCCATCTAGTGTACACAGGTAGGTCCATTGTGGCGGGTAGGCGGCTGGCTGCTTTAATGGCTGTTTGCTGTTCCCCTACTCCACTCCACTCCACTATTTGACTGTGGTGCTGCATCAATCAGTGGCTGGCTCAGGTGCAGCTCTTTAACTTACCTAAAAGGGAGGGCGGAGAGAAGACAAGGAAGGTGAATGAGCTGTTCCAATGTGAAATGCCGGAAACACAGAAACACAGAAGACACACACACACACACACACACACACACACACACACACACACACACACACACACAACAAGAGGTGGCAATGTATTAATTAATTGCATTTAATAAATGAGCTCATTATCACACATGACTGTACAAATGCATTGTCCAACAGGTGTTGAAATAATGGGATTAAAAGGGGAGATCCCATCAGAAAGACAAAAACAATAGCAAACACAAATAGCACTTTTGGAATCTGATTTTAGTCAACACATAAGGGAAGGGTGCACCGGTCCTGGAAATACTGCAATACCAGGTCAATGCGTGGAGTGGACAGAGCAAGCTCTATTTCCATCTCCCTGTTCGAAAAATCCATTTAATATATGGTCCCCAGATAGGGGACGTATCAGATATTAAACTGATAAGAACAGATACTACACTTGATCTTAGCCAAAAGGCCGAGAAGCGATAACCCGAATGGGCCGGCCGTTGACCGAGCCTGCCTAATACTGCTGTTCACCCCTTGCAGCGATTGATTCAGCCTACTCCTAGGCAATTCCATGGGGCCCTGCAGGCTCACACACATTTACAGCTACTAAGCGGGAGGGAGGTGAATAAAGGCCGGAGAGGAAGCCAGACAGGATTTGCTTCTTTTGCTTGCACCACAATGCAGTGCTGAAAGAGGAGGAGGAATCTACATAAAAACGCCTTCCTGGCAACGCCCAAATGCCCTCCTGCCATGCAGATAAACACTGGCAGCGGCAGCAAGTGCATGCCCACAGCCACCCCTTGTTCCTTCACACCTTGTATCAGCTTTAATCCAATCCAGTCCGGTGCTGCCTGCTGAGCAGCACTGACCAACACTGCCTGGGCCCAGGCTTTTATCTCTGAGGCAGGCCCCATTATGATGTCAGAAAGCTGGCTCTGGAATCCTGAGGGCTCCACTATGACACGTGCAAAGTTCCGTCTGAACTTTATATAAGACGGTGCGGCTCAGTCAGTCACTCAGTGTTGCCTGAGAGGGCAACACTGCAACAGCCGGCCGCCAGGCTGTCTTTTTTTTGCACAGCTACTTGCCTCCAGGAGGCCACAAGAGGGAGACAAGGGACTGCAAAATGGAAAATAGGCATCCACCAACTTTACAGACAACTTCTCTTTGCTCCTACAACCTCCATCCTTGCACAGTTTGTTATTCTTCCAGGTAACATAGTAACAAATCCAAATTGCTGCTCTCTTTGTAGGCAAGCAAGGGTTTGTTGCAACTGCAATTCTTACTTCTTCTTGAAATGTAGGGACGACAGTACATTCCATCACATCCATCTAGTGTACACAGGTAGGTCCATTGTGGCGGGTAGGCGGCTGGCTGCTTTAATGGCTGTTTGCTGTTCCCCTACTCCACTCCACTCCACTATTTGACTGTGGTGCTGCATCAATCAGTGGCTGGCTCAGGTGCAGCTCTTTAACTTACCTAAAAGGGAGGGCGGAGAGAAGACAAGGAAGGTGAATGAGCTGTTCCAATGTGAAATGCCGGAAACACAGAAACACAGAAGACACACACACACACACACACACACACACACACACACACACACACACACACACACACACACACAACAAGAGGTGGCAATGTATTAATTAATTGCATTTAATAAATGAGCTCATTATCACACATGACTGTACAAATGCATTGTCCAACAGGTGTTGAAATAATGGGATTAAAAGGGGAGATCCCATCAGAAAGACAAAAACAATAGCAAACACAAATAGCACTTTTGGAATCTGATTTTAGTCAACACATAAGGGAAGGGTGCACCGGTCCTGGAAATACTGCAATACCAGGTCAATGCGTGGAGTGGACAGAGCAAGCTCTATTTCCATCTCCCTGTTCGAAAAATCCATTTAATATATGGTCCCCAGATAGGGGACGTATCAGATATTAAACTGATAAGAACAGATACTACACTTGATCTTAGCCAAAAGGCCGAGAAGCGATAACCCGAATGGGCCGGCCGTTGACCGAGCCTGCCTAATACTGCTGTTCACCCCTTGCAGCGATTGATTCAGCCTACTCCTAGGCAATTCCATGGGGCCCTGCAGGCTCACACACATTTACAGCTACTAAGCGGGAGGGAGGTGAATAAAGGCCGGAGAGGAAGCCAGACAGGATTTGCTTCTTTTGCTTGCACCACAATGCAGTGCTGAAAGAGGAGGAGGAATCTACATAAAAACGCCTTCCTGGCAACGCCCAAATGCCCTCCTGCCATGCAGATAAACACTGGCAGCGGCAGCAAGTGCATGCCCACAGCCACCCCTTGTTCCTTCACACCTTGTATCAGCTTTAATCCAATCCAGTCCGGTGCTGCCTGCTGAGCAGCACTGACCAACACTGCCTGGGCCCAGGCTTTTATCTCTGAGGCAGGCCCCATTATGATGTCAGAAAGCTGGCTCTGGAATCCTGAGGGCTCCACTATGACACGTGCAAAGTTCCGTCTGAACTTTATATAAGACGGTGCGGCTCAGTCAGTCACTCAGTGTTGCCTGAGAGGGCAACACTGCAACAGCCGGCCGCCAGGCTGTCTTTTTTTTGCACAGCTACTTGCCTCCAGGAGGCCACAAGAGGGAGACAAGGGACTGCAAAATGGAAAATAGGCATCCACCAACTTTACAGACAACTTCTCTTTGCTCCTACAACCTCCATCCTTGCACAGTTTGTTATTCTTCCAGGTAACATAGTAACAAATCCAAATTGCTGCTCTCTTTGTAGGCAAGCAAGGGTTTGTTGCAACTGCAATTCTTACTTCTTCTTGAAATGTAGGGACGACAGTACATTCCATCACATCCATCTAGTGTACACAGGTAGGTCCATTGTGGCGGGTAGGCGGCTGGCTGCTTTAATGGCTGTTTGCTGTTCCCCTACTCCACTCCACTCCACTATTTGACTGTGGTGCTGCATCAATCAGTGGCTGGCTCAGGTGCAGCTCTTTAACTTACCTAAAAGGGAGGGCGGAGAGAAGACAAGGAAGGTGAATGAGCTGTTCCAATGTGAAATGCCGGAAACACAGAAACACAGAAGACACACACACACACACACACACACACACACACACACACACACACACACACACACACACACACACAACAAGAGGTGGCAATGTATTAATTAATTGCATTTAATAAATGAGCTCATTATCACACATGACTGTACAAATGCATTGTCCAACAGGTGTTGAAATAATGGGATTAAAAGGGGAGATCCCATCAGAAAGACAAAAACAATAGCAAACACAAATAGCACTTTTGGAATCTGATTTTAGTCAACACATAAGGGAAGGGTGCACCGGTCCTGGAAATACTGCAATACCAGGTCAATGCGTGGAGTGGACAGAGCAAGCTCTATTTCCATCTCCCTGTTCGAAAAATCCATTTAATATATGGTCCCCAGATAGGGGACGTATCAGATATTAAACTGATAAGAACAGATACTACACTTGATCTTAGCCAAAAGGCCGAGAAGCGATAACCCGAATGGGCCGGCCGTTGACCGAGCCTGCCTAATACTGCTGTTCACCCCTTGCAGCGATTGATTCAGCCTACTCCTAGGCAATTCCATGGGGCCCTGCAGGCTCACACACATTTACAGCTACTAAGCGGGAGGGAGGTGAATAAAGGCCGGAGAGGAAGCCAGACAGGATTTGCTTCTTTTGCTTGCACCACAATGCAGTGCTGAAAGAGGAGGAGGAATCTACATAAAAACGCCTTCCTGGCAACGCCCAAATGCCCTCCTGCCATGCAGATAAACACTGGCAGCGGCAGCAAGTGCATGCCCACAGCCACCCCTTGTTCCTTCACACCTTGTATCAGCTTTAATCCAATCCAGTCCGGTGCTGCCTGCTGAGCAGCACTGACCAACACTGCCTGGGCCCAGGCTTTTATCTCTGAGGCAGGCCCCATTATGATGTCAGAAAGCTGGCTCTGGAATCCTGAGGGCTCCACTATGACACGTGCAAAGTTCCGTCTGAACTTTATATAAGACGGTGCGGCTCAGTCAGTCACTCAGTGTTGCCTGAGAGGGCAACACTGCAACAGCCGGCCGCCAGGCTGTCTTTTTTTTGCACAGCTACTTGCCTCCAGGAGGCCACAAGAGGGAGACAAGGGACTGCAAAATGGAAAATAGGCATCCACCAACTTTACAGACAACTTCTCTTTGCTCCTACAACCTCCATCCTTGCACAGTTTGTTATTCTTCCAGGTAACATAGTAACAAATCCAAATTGCTGCTCTCTTTGTAGGCAAGCAAGGGTTTGTTGCAACTGCAATTCTTACTTCTTCTTGAAATGTAGGGACGACAGTACATTCCATCACATCCATCTAGTGTACACAGGTAGGTCCATTGTGGCGGGTAGGCGGCTGGCTGCTTTAATGGCTGTTTGCTGTTCCCCTACTCCACTCCACTCCACTATTTGACTGTGGTGCTGCATCAATCAGTGGCTGGCTCAGGTGCAGCTCTTTAACTTACCTAAAAGGGAGGGCGGAGAGAAGACAAGGAAGGTGAATGAGCTGTTCCAATGTGAAATGCCGGAAACACAGAAACACAGAAGACACACACACACACACACACACACACACACACACACACACACACACACACACAACAAGAGGTGGCAATGTATTAATTAATTGCATTTAATAAATGAGCTCATTATCACACATGACTGTACAAATGCATTGTCCAACAGGTGTTGAAATAATGGGATTAAAAGGGGAGATCCCATCAGAAAGACAAAAACAATAGCAAACACAAATAGCACTTTTGGAATCTGATTTTAGTCAACACATAAGGGAAGGGTGCACCGGTCCTGGAAATACTGCAATACCAGGTCAATGCGTGGAGTGGACAGAGCAAGCTCTATTTCCATCTCCCTGTTCGAAAAATCCATTTAATATATGGTCCCCAGATAGGGGACGTATCAGATATTAAACTGATAAGAACAGATACTACACTTGATCTTAGCCAAAAGGCCGAGAAGCGATAACCCGAATGGGCCGGCCGTTGACCGAGCCTGCCTAATACTGCTGTTCACCCCTTGCAGCGATTGATTCAGCCTACTCCTAGGCAATTCCATGGGGCCCTGCAGGCTCACACACATTTACAGCTACTAAGCGGGAGGGAGGTGAATAAAGGCCGGAGAGGAAGCCAGACAGGATTTGCTTCTTTTGCTTGCACCACAATGCAGTGCTGAAAGAGGAGGAGGAATCTACATAAAAACGCCTTCCTGGCAACGCCCAAATGCCCTCCTGCCATGCAGATAAACACTGGCAGCGGCAGCAAGTGCATGCCCACAGCCACCCCTTGTTCCTTCACACCTTGTATCAGCTTTAATCCAATCCAGTCCGGTGCTGCCTGCTGAGCAGCACTGACCAACACTGCCTGGGCCCAGGCTTTTATCTCTGAGGCAGGCCCCATTATGATGTCAGAAAGCTGGCTCTGGAATCCTGAGGGCTCCACTATGACACGTGCAAAGTTCCGTCTGAACTTTATATAAGACGGTGCGGCTCAGTCAGTCACTCAGTGTTGCCTGAGAGGGCAACACTGCAACAGCCGGCCGCCAGGCTGTCTTTTTTTTGCACAGCTACTTGCCTCCAGGAGGCCACAAGAGGGAGACAAGGGACTGCAAAATGGAAAATAGGCATCCACCAACTTTACAGACAACTTCTCTTTGCTCCTACAACCTCCATCCTTGCACAGTTTGTTATTCTTCCAGGTAACATAGTAACAAATCCAAATTGCTGCTCTCTTTGTAGGCAAGCAAGGGTTTGTTGCAACTGCAATTCTTACTTCTTCTTGAAATGTAGGGACGACAGTACATTCCATCACATCCATCTAGTGTACACAGGTAGGTCCATTGTGGCGGGTAGGCGGCTGGCTGCTTTAATGGCTGTTTGCTGTTCCCCTACTCCACTCCACTCCACTATTTGACTGTGGTGCTGCATCAATCAGTGGCTGGCTCAGGTGCAGCTCTTTAACTTACCTAAAAGGGAGGGCGGAGAGAAGACAAGGAAGGTGAATGAGCTGTTCCAATGTGAAATGCCGGAAACACAGAAACACAGAAGACACACACACACACACACACACACACACACACACACACACACACACACACACACACACACACACACAACAAGAGGTGGCAATGTATTAATTAATTGCATTTAATAAATGAGCTCATTATCACACATGACTGTACAAATGCATTGTCCAACAGGTGTTGAAATAATGGGATTAAAAGGGGAGATCCCATCAGAAAGACAAAAACAATAGCAAACACAAATAGCACTTTTGGAATCTGATTTTAGTCAACACATAAGGGAAGGGTGCACCGGTCCTGGAAATACTGCAATACCAGGTCAATGCGTGGAGTGGACAGAGCAAGCTCTATTTCCATCTCCCTGTTCGAAAAATCCATTTAATATATGGTCCCCAGATAGGGGACGTATCAGATATTAAACTGATAAGAACAGATACTACACTTGATCTTAGCCAAAAGGCCGAGAAGCGATAACCCGAATGGGCCGGCCGTTGACCGAGCCTGCCTAATACTGCTGTTCACCCCTTGCAGCGATTGATTCAGCCTACTCCTAGGCAATTCCATGGGGCCCTGCAGGCTCACACACATTTACAGCTACTAAGCGGGAGGGAGGTGAATAAAGGCCGGAGAGGAAGCCAGACAGGATTTGCTTCTTTTGCTTGCACCACAATGCAGTGCTGAAAGAGGAGGAGGAATCTACATAAAAACGCCTTCCTGGCAACGCCCAAATGCCCTCCTGCCATGCAGATAAACACTGGCAGCGGCAGCAAGTGCATGCCCACAGCCACCCCTTGTTCCTTCACACCTTGTATCAGCTTTAATCCAATCCAGTCCGGTGCTGCCTGCTGAGCAGCACTGACCAACACTGCCTGGGCCCAGGCTTTTATCTCTGAGGCAGGCCCCATTATGATGTCAGAAAGCTGGCTCTGGAATCCTGAGGGCTCCACTATGACACGTGCAAAGTTCCGTCTGAACTTTATATAAGACGGTGCGGCTCAGTCAGTCACTCAGTGTTGCCTGAGAGGGCAACACTGCAACAGCCGGCCGCCAGGCTGTCTTTTTTTTGCACAGCTACTTGCCTCCAGGAGGCCACAAGAGGGAGACAAGGGACTGCAAAATGGAAAATAGGCATCCACCAACTTTACAGACAACTTCTCTTTGCTCCTACAACCTCCATCCTTGCACAGTTTGTTATTCTTCCAGGTAACATAGTAACAAATCCAAATTGCTGCTCTCTTTGTAGGCAAGCAAGGGTTTGTTGCAACTGCAATTCTTACTTCTTCTTGAAATGTAGGGACGACAGTACATTCCATCACATCCATCTAGTGTACACAGGTAGGTCCATTGTGGCGGGTAGGCGGCTGGCTGCTTTAATGGCTGTTTGCTGTTCCCCTACTCCACTCCACTCCACTATTTGACTGTGGTGCTGCATCAATCAGTGGCTGGCTCAGGTGCAGCTCTTTAACTTACCTAAAAGGGAGGGCGGAGAGAAGACAAGGAAGGTGAATGAGCTGTTCCAATGTGAAATGCCGGAAACACAGAAACACAGAAGACACACACACACACACACACACACACACACACACACACACACACACACACACACACACACACACAACAAGAGGTGGCAATGTATTAATTAATTGCATTTAATAAATGAGCTCATTATCACACATGACTGTACAAATGCATTGTCCAACAGGTGTTGAAATAATGGGATTAAAAGGGGAGATCCCATCAGAAAGACAAAAACAATAGCAAACACAAATAGCACTTTTGGAATCTGATTTTAGTCAACACATAAGGGAAGGGTGCACCGGTCCTGGAAATACTGCAATACCAGGTCAATGCGTGGAGTGGACAGAGCAAGCTCTATTTCCATCTCCCTGTTCGAAAAATCCATTTAATATATGGTCCCCAGATAGGGGACGTATCAGATATTAAACTGATAAGAACAGATACTACACTTGATCTTAGCCAAAAGGCCGAGAAGCGATAACCCGAATGGGCCGGCCGTTGACCGAGCCTGCCTAATACTGCTGTTCACCCCTTGCAGCGATTGATTCAGCCTACTCCTAGGCAATTCCATGGGGCCCTGCAGGCTCACACACATTTACAGCTACTAAGCGGGAGGGAGGTGAATAAAGGCCGGAGAGGAAGCCAGACAGGATTTGCTTCTTTTGCTTGCACCACAATGCAGTGCTGAAAGAGGAGGAGGAATCTACATAAAAACGCCTTCCTGGCAACGCCCAAATGCCCTCCTGCCATGCAGATAAACACTGGCAGCGGCAGCAAGTGCATGCCCACAGCCACCCCTTGTTCCTTCACACCTTGTATCAGCTTTAATCCAATCCAGTCCGGTGCTGCCTGCTGAGCAGCACTGACCAACACTGCCTGGGCCCAGGCTTTTATCTCTGAGGCAGGCCCCATTATGATGTCAGAAAGCTGGCTCTGGAATCCTGAGGGCTCCACTATGACACGTGCAAAGTTCCGTCTGAACTTTATATAAGACGGTGCGGCTCAGTCAGTCACTCAGTGTTGCCTGAGAGGGCAACACTGCAACAGCCGGCCGCCAGGCTGTCTTTTTTTTGCACAGCTACTTGCCTCCAGGAGGCCACAAGAGGGAGACAAGGGACTGCAAAATGGAAAATAGGCATCCACCAACTTTACAGACAACTTCTCTTTGCTCCTACAACCTCCATCCTTGCACAGTTTGTTATTCTTCCAGGTAACATAGTAACAAATCCAAATTGCTGCTCTCTTTGTAGGCAAGCAAGGGTTTGTTGCAACTGCAATTCTTACTTCTTCTTGAAATGTAGGGACGACAGTACATTCCATCACATCCATCTAGTGTACACAGGTAGGTCCATTGTGGCGGGTAGGCGGCTGGCTGCTTTAATGGCTGTTTGCTGTTCCCCTACTCCACTCCACTCCACTATTTGACTGTGGTGCTGCATCAATCAGTGGCTGGCTCAGGTGCAGCTCTTTAACTTACCTAAAAGGGAGGGCGGAGAGAAGACAAGGAAGGTGAATGAGCTGTTCCAATGTGAAATGCCGGAAACACAGAAACACAGAAGACACACACACACACACACACACACACACACACACACACACACACACACACACACACACACACACAACAAGAGGTGGCAATGTATTAATTAATTGCATTTAATAAATGAGCTCATTATCACACATGACTGTACAAATGCATTGTCCAACAGGTGTTGAAATAATGGGATTAAAAGGGGAGATCCCATCAGAAAGACAAAAACAATAGCAAACACAAATAGCACTTTTGGAATCTGATTTTAGTCAACACATAAGGGAAGGGTGCACCGGTCCTGGAAATACTGCAATACCAGGTCAATGCGTGGAGTGGACAGAGCAAGCTCTATTTCCATCTCCCTGTTCGAAAAATCCATTTAATATATGGTCCCCAGATAGGGGACGTATCAGATATTAAACTGATAAGAACAGATTTTTTCTTTTGAATTTAACTAAGTCTAATCAAACTAATTTCTTAAGAACAAGGTCTAGTATAACATCTTCCAACAACTAAAGTGCCATGTGCTCTGTGCTCTTCTTTTCCCTAAACGTTTCTTGTCTAGCAGGTAATATAAATACAGTTCACTGATTGCTAATTTTATACACTCTTTTTCGCTAATATAATCTCTCTTGAACAATAAAATATTTCTGGTTTTCCATAGTGCGTTTTTTATGCAGTTTATAGTGCACCATAAAACTCTTTCTTTTTCTTTTGGCAGTGTCTCATGAATACCATAAAAAATCACTTCAAAGTTTAAAAAGCTAAGACCAGTTAAGAATTTTAAAAGTTCTCCACATTCTTTCCAAACAGTCTGTGCAAAATGACAATTCCAGAATATGTGCAAGGTCGTCTCATCATAGCAGCATTGTTGTCTAGGGCAGACACTGAAATTGCTCAATCCCCTTCTGTGCTGGAAAAATCTGGTGGGCAGACAGTCATGAACCATCATCCAGGCAATGTCTTTGTGGCTGTTTGTAAGGTAGGGTGCATTAACTTTTTCCCATATAGCAGCGCTTCTGTTGAAAGAAAAGTTAGAAATGGGTGTCATTGTATCTTTTTTCTTTATTTCTAGGGACAATTTCCTCGGATTTTTCAAAGTCTCCACCTCAAAGGACTCAAGGTTATGTTGTTTTATTACCTTTTCTAAAATAATATATTGCTTGGGTGGAAATATTAAAACTGGACTAGATAATGACATAGAAATCCACTTGCGTCGCCTAAAAATATGTCCTGCAGCATATCGTAAAAAATAGGACCAATTATTACATAAAGACACACTTTTAAAACAGAGGCTAAAAAACTTAGAATATAGAAAAAGTTTTACATTTGGCACATCTTTACCACCTTTACTAAGTGATTTAAACATTGTCTGTCTA
Source organism: Rhinoderma darwinii (assembly GCF_050947455.1). Lineage (NCBI taxonomy): Eukaryota > Metazoa > Chordata > Amphibia > Anura > Rhinodermatidae > Rhinoderma > Rhinoderma darwinii. The sequence goes on from NW_027464096.1 coordinate 110,705, forward strand.
TTTAGCTTTTCGAATTTCGAACTCCATACGAATTGGAATAGCATTCTTTGAAGTCTTTTAACAGTTAACTCATTCGGTGGAAACACAAAACTCAAGTACAGCATAATCGGAAGCAGAATGGCTTTTATGACAAGAATTTTGCCACTCAAGGTAAGTTTTCTCAACATCCATAAATCTATTTTCTTTTGTAACTTGTTTTTTACGTCTTCCCAGCTTTGCGCACCATTATTTTGTTGATCGAAGATTACGCCTAAAACTTTAATTTGGTCGGTTTGCATTTTCAAGCTAGGCATAAAAAAATCAGTCCAATCTCCAATCGTAAAACAACTACTTTTGTCAATATTAAGTTTAAAAGCAGAGGCTAGGCAAAAAAATTCTGTAATTCTTATCGCTCGTCTAAGGGCAACCTGTGATGAACAGAAGATAGAGATATCGTCCATATAGCCCATGACTTTAACTTCGTTCCCACCACCTCCGGGTAGGGGAACACCTCTGACAACCTTGTCTTTTCTGATCATTGACAGAAGCGGTTCAATGGCACATATAAATAGTATGGGCGACAGGGGGCACCCCTGTTTAACTCCTGAGTGCAGTTTAACTTCGTCTGTTAGCGAGCCGTTGACTAATATTCTGCTAAAAGAGTTTTTGTATAAAAGCGCAATTTGTCGTATAAAAGCATCTGGAAAACACATCTTTTTTAAAACTAACCATAAAAACCTATGAGACACACGATCAAATGCCTTCTGAAAATCTAATGACAAGATGGCTAAATTCTGCTGTCTATCTTGCTGGTACCAAATTACATCTCTGATGGTGTTTAGATGTTCTGTCACACTTCTCCCTGGTACTGCACAAACTTGGTCCATATTTATAACTTGGCTTAAAACCCCTTTAAAACGGTTAACTAAAATTTTGGACATAATTTTGTAATCCACGTTGAGAAGCGTAATTGGTCTCCAGTTTTCTAACCGAGATTTTTCTCCTTTTTTATGAATTAGAGATACGAGTCCACTTCTCCAGGATAGTGGTAGCAGATCACTTTTAAAGGCTTCCTTAATAACAAGATAAAAGTCCACACTTAAAATGTCCCAAAATTCCCTATAAAATTCTACGGGAAGACCGTCAGATCCCGGGGTTTTCCCAAATAAAAAGCTTTTGACAGCAGCATGAAGTTCTTCAGAAGTAATGTCCTTACATAACAGTTCTTGGTCGGTTTTGGATAACGTGCAATCTAGAGTGTTAATAGCATCCTCAGTAAAAGACAAGTCTATAGGTTTGTCGTTAAAAAGTTCTTGATAAAAGCTTTGAGCTTTGGCAAGCATGCCGTCTGCTGTTGTTTCGCCTTCCAGCTCCTTAATCATCTCTTTGGTGCTGACGGTTTTTTTGAAGAAATATCTAGAGCATTTTTCATTTTTCTCAAGAATTTCAATTTTTGAGCTGAAGATGATTTCTTTCCCTTTGTTCTCAATTTCTTTTGCGATTTGTTCCTTTACATTTATAATTAAGTCTTCCATGTCTATACCAGCACTTCTAAGTTTGTAGTACGTTTGTAGCTTGGTGTTGAGTGTGTTGTGCCACTTCGTCTTCTCTCTTGCTCTCGCAATGCTTTTTTTGACAAAGAATTCTTTGATTTTATTTTTGGCGTATTCCCACCACTCTAGCATGGAAGCGTAATTTTTCTGTTTACTTTTTAAATGGTTATAATGGTTTAAAAAATCTGTCTTTATTGCAGTTTCTTGAAGTAGCGTTGTATTGAGTCTCCAGACTCCTCTGCCTTTGACAAGTCTGGGGACTTCTAATTGTGTCTGAATCATTTTGTGGTCTGAAAAAATATTGGAAATTAACAAAGATGATTTTGGAATAATTTGCTCTGTAACAAAAGTAAAGTCAATTCTGGACTTCGTAACAGCATTTTCCCAGGTGTAACCCGGGTCAGATTTTTGCAGGTCTCTCCAGGTGTCTTTTAGTTTAAAGTCTATGAGCAGGTCCTTTAACTGTTTCTCTGTTTTGTCTTTTTTTGGCTCTCCAGTGCTACCTTCTCTCTTCTCACCGGATAAGATACAATTAAAGTCGCCAGCTATTATTAGCGGGGATGAACCAGGTAAGTAGCATTGTATATCCTCCAACAACTGCGACCTTTCTTCTTTTACAGGCGAGGCATAAACACAGAGAAGTCTTAAGTCCACCCCATGATGGGTTATATTAGCAAACAGAGCTCTTCCGGGCATAACTTCCTTGAATGCATTGACTTTGAACTCCTTAGACTTAAACAATATTCCAACACCGGTTGATCTGGTTTCATTATCTCCAGACCATATGGAATTGCCCAAAGTCCAATCTTGTCTTAGAGTTGCATAGTTCATGTCAAAATCTATTCCGCATTCCTGTACGAAAAAAATGTCTGAGTCCACTGTAGATAAATACGAAAATAAAGCGGCCCGCCTTGTCGGACCCTTTAGACTCCTCACATTGAGTGAGGAAATTTTAATGCTGTTTGCCATAGATCATTCGGATTAGTGGGCACTACTATCCGAATCTGACATGAAGCCCACTGGGGTGCAGGGGCTGGACACGTCTTCTGAATCCGAAAATTCAATATTGGCAGGATCGGATGGTGGGGGTTTTGCCGGAGGCGGTTTTGCTGGAGGTTGCTTTGCCGGAGGTGTCAGTTTAGCTGGTGTCACTAGGGGCTTATATTGAGGCGTGCTGGACCTTTTAGAGCCAACACTTGATCCCTCTTCCTCAGGTTTTCTTTTCCTCTGCACTTCTAGATCCATGGCTTCTTCCAGACTGTGACCCTTGGCCTCTGTAGAAGATCTCTCCCCCACTTTGGCTTCGGGTTTCACCTGTCTCATGATCTTAGCCTTCTCTAGATCTTCAGAGTTTTTTGGACCAAGACCTTTGGCTGCCACAGACGATCTCTCCCCTGCTTTAGCCTCAGGTCTCACAGGATCAGCATTCTCCAATCCATCAGGGCAATCCGACCAGACAGCCGGAGCACCCACGTCAGGTAAGCCTTCTCCTTGCGGAGGTTTCGCCGCTGGCCTCTGCGCTGAAGATGTCCCAGCAGCCCCTGGCTGCCCTCTGACCGCATCTGCATAAGAGCCAGTTTTCTTCAAAGGGCAGTCCCGAAAGGCATGCCCTGGTACACGGCAAATGTTGCAGACCATCACATTTGGACAACTGAAAGTTGCGTGGCCCTTCTGGTAACACTTTTTACAAACTGCCACCTCTTCTGGGCAGTTCTCATACGTATGCCCAAAGTCCATACATTTCCGGCAAAACAAAGGCATGTTAGGATAAAACAGACGTCCTCTGTCTCTGCCAATTAAGAATCCTGAAGGGGGGTGATGGTATCCCCCAATTCCTTCTGAGTCTTCCTTCAGCTTGACAAAAAACTTATATTTTCCTGTCCACAGCTTCTCAGAGTTCAGGACTTTGTGGGAAAAGCGCACTGAGGCGCAATGTCTCTGAAGAAAGAAGCTGATGTCATCCAGGAGCACATGGGGATTACTCATATGAACCACCAGAGGCTTTTCTTCAGTGGTAAACAGAATAACAAAGACTAGACCTTTAAGGTCTTCCTCACCCAACTTCAACCTGATGGTCCTGTACAAGCTTTGACAAGCAGCTTCCGATACCAGGGTAAGGGTATAGCGACCTGGAGCATCTTGGAGAGCTAGGATGTCTTCTCTCTTTATCCCAAGGATCTCCAGCAAAACTCGCCTCACGAAGAAACCCAGCTGGAACTTGTCTCTGGCATCATCTCCAACCTCGATCTTGAAGGAATCCTTTATCTTCAGTTCATCGGATCTTGAAAAACGCATAGTAGCCTCCATCCTCGCTTTGTGGGGATCGCCTTCTCCTCGAATTCTCCTCGCAGGTCCTCTCCTTATAGCAGCATAGGGCTTAAGATGGCGAACCACCGATGCCCTATGGCCAAGAGCTCGACAAGCTTTGGAAAGACCTTTCAGTCAGACACGAGATCTGAGCCAAAAGGCCGAGAAGCGATAACCCGAATGGGCCGGCCGTTGACCGAGCCTGCCTAATACTGCTGTTCACCCCTTGCAGCGATTGATTCAGCCTACTCCTAGGCAATTCCATGGGGCCCTGCAGGCTCACACACATTTACAGCTACTAAGCGGGAGGGAGGTGAATAAAGGCCGGAGAGGAAGCCAGACAGGATTTGCTTCTTTTGCTTGCACCACAATGCAGTGCTGAAAGAGGAGGAGGAATCTACATAAAAACGCCTTCCTGGCAACGCCCAAATGCCCTCCTGCCATGCAGATAAACACTGGCAGCGGCAGCAAGTGCATGCCCACAGCCACCCCTTGTTCCTTCACACCTTGTATCAGCTTTAATCCAATCCAGTCCGGTGCTGCCTGCTGAGCAGCACTGACCAACACTGCCTGGGCCCAGGCTTTTATCTCTGAGGCAGGCCCCATTATGATGTCAGAAAGCTGGCTCTGGAATCCTGAGGGCTCCACTATGACACGTGCAAAGTTCCGTCTGAACTTTATATAAGACGGTGCGGCTCAGTCAGTCACTCAGTGTTGCCTGAGAGGGCAACACTGCAACAGCCGGCCGCCAGGCTGTCTTTTTTTTGCACAGCTACTTGCCTCCAGGAGGCCACAAGAGGGAGACAAGGGACTGCAAAATGGAAAATAGGCATCCACCAACTTTACAGACAACTTCTCTTTGCTCCTACAACCTCCATCCTTGCACAGTTTGTTATTCTTCCAGGTAACATAGTAACAAATCCAAATTGCTGCTCTCTTTGTAGGCAAGCAAGGGTTTGTTGCAACTGCAATTCTTACTTCTTCTTGAAATGTAGGGACGACAGTACATTCCATCACATCCATCTAGTGTACACAGGTAGGTCCATTGTGGCGGGTAGGCGGCTGGCTGCTTTAATGGCTGTTTGCTGTTCCCCTACTCCACTCCACTCCACTATTTGACTGTGGTGCTGCATCAATCAGTGGCTGGCTCAGGTGCAGCTCTTTAACTTACCTAAAAGGGAGGGCGGAGAGAAGACAAGGAAGGTGAATGAGCTGTTCCAATGTGAAATGCCGGAAACACAGAAACACAGAAGACACACACACACACACACACACACACACACACACACACACACACACACACACACACACACACACACACACACACACACAACAAGAGGTGGCAATGTATTAATTAATTGCATTTAATAAATGAGCTCATTATCACACATGACTGTACAAATGCATTGTCCAACAGGTGTTGAAATAATGGGATTAAAAGGGGAGATCCCATCAGAAAGACAAAAACAATAGCAAACACAAATAGCACTTTTGGAATCTGATTTTAGTCAACACATAAGGGAAGGGTGCACCGGTCCTGGAAATACTGCAATACCAGGTCAATGCGTGGAGTGGACAGAGCAAGCTCTATTTCCATCTCCCTGTTCGAAAAATCCATTTAATATATGGTCCCCAGATAGGGGACGTATCAGATATTAAACTGATAAGAACAGATACTACACTTGATCTTAGCCAAAAGGCCGAGAAGCGATAACCCGAATGGGCCGGCCGTTGACCGAGCCTGCCTAATACTGCTGTTCACCCCTTGCAGCGATTGATTCAGCCTACTCCTAGGCAATTCCATGGGGCCCTGCAGGCTCACACACATTTACAGCTACTAAGCGGGAGGGAGGTGAATAAAGGCCGGAGAGGAAGCCAGACAGGATTTGCTTCTTTTGCTTGCACCACAATGCAGTGCTGAAAGAGGAGGAGGAATCTACATAAAAACGCCTTCCTGGCAACGCCCAAATGCCCTCCTGCCATGCAGATAAACACTGGCAGCGGCAGCAAGTGCATGCCCACAGCCACCCCTTGTTCCTTCACACCTTGTATCAGCTTTAATCCAATCCAGTCCGGTGCTGCCTGCTGAGCAGCACTGACCAACACTGCCTGGGCCCAGGCTTTTATCTCTGAGGCAGGCCCCATTATGATGTCAGAAAGCTGGCTCTGGAATCCTGAGGGCTCCACTATGACACGTGCAAAGTTCCGTCTGAACTTTATATAAGACGGTGCGGCTCAGTCAGTCACTCAGTGTTGCCTGAGAGGGCAACACTGCAACAGCCGGCCGCCAGGCTGTCTTTTTTTTGCACAGCTACTTGCCTCCAGGAGGCCACAAGAGGGAGACAAGGGACTGCAAAATGGAAAATAGGCATCCACCAACTTTACAGACAACTTCTCTTTGCTCCTACAACCTCCATCCTTGCACAGTTTGTTATTCTTCCAGGTAACATAGTAACAAATCCAAATTGCTGCTCTCTTTGTAGGCAAGCAAGGGTTTGTTGCAACTGCAATTCTTACTTCTTCTTGAAATGTAGGGACGACAGTACATTCCATCACATCCATCTAGTGTACACAGGTAGGTCCATTGTGGCGGGTAGGCGGCTGGCTGCTTTAATGGCTGTTTGCTGTTCCCCTACTCCACTCCACTCCACTATTTGACTGTGGTGCTGCATCAATCAGTGGCTGGCTCAGGTGCAGCTCTTTAACTTACCTAAAAGGGAGGGCGGAGAGAAGACAAGGAAGGTGAATGAGCTGTTCCAATGTGAAATGCCGGAAACACAGAAACACAGAAGACACACACACACACACACACACACACACACACACACACACACACACACACACACACACACACACACACACAACAAGAGGTGGCAATGTATTAATTAATTGCATTTAATAAATGAGCTCATTATCACACATGACTGTACAAATGCATTGTCCAACAGGTGTTGAAATAATGGGATTAAAAGGGGAGATCCCATCAGAAAGACAAAAACAATAGCAAACACAAATAGCACTTTTGGAATCTGATTTTAGTCAACACATAAGGGAAGGGTGCACCGGTCCTGGAAATACTGCAATACCAGGTCAATGCGTGGAGTGGACAGAGCAAGCTCTATTTCCATCTCCCTGTTCGAAAAATCCATTTAATATATGGTCCCCAGATAGGGGACGTATCAGATATTAAACTGATAAGAACAGATACTACACTTGATCTTAGCCAAAAGGCCGAGAAGCGATAACCCGAATGGGCCGGCCGTTGACCGAGCCTGCCTAATACTGCTGTTCACCCCTTGCAGCGATTGATTCAGCCTACTCCTAGGCAATTCCATGGGGCCCTGCAGGCTCACACACATTTACAGCTACTAAGCGGGAGGGAGGTGAATAAAGGCCGGAGAGGAAGCCAGACAGGATTTGCTTCTTTTGCTTGCACCACAATGCAGTGCTGAAAGAGGAGGAGGAATCTACATAAAAACGCCTTCCTGGCAACGCCCAAATGCCCTCCTGCCATGCAGATAAACACTGGCAGCGGCAGCAAGTGCATGCCCACAGCCACCCCTTGTTCCTTCACACCTTGTATCAGCTTTAATCCAATCCAGTCCGGTGCTGCCTGCTGAGCAGCACTGACCAACACTGCCTGGGCCCAGGCTTTTATCTCTGAGGCAGGCCCCATTATGATGTCAGAAAGCTGGCTCTGGAATCCTGAGGGCTCCACTATGACACGTGCAAAGTTCCGTCTGAACTTTATATAAGACGGTGCGGCTCAGTCAGTCACTCAGTGTTGCCTGAGAGGGCAACACTGCAACAGCCGGCCGCCAGGCTGTCTTTTTTTTGCACAGCTACTTGCCTCCAGGAGGCCACAAGAGGGAGACAAGGGACTGCAAAATGGAAAATAGGCATCCACCAACTTTACAGACAACTTCTCTTTGCTCCTACAACCTCCATCCTTGCACAGTTTGTTATTCTTCCAGGTAACATAGTAACAAATCCAAATTGCTGCTCTCTTTGTAGGCAAGCAAGGGTTTGTTGCAACTGCAATTCTTACTTCTTCTTGAAATGTAGGGACGACAGTACATTCCATCACATCCATCTAGTGTACACAGGTAGGTCCATTGTGGCGGGTAGGCGGCTGGCTGCTTTAATGGCTGTTTGCTGTTCCCCTACTCCACTCCACTCCACTATTTGACTGTGGTGCTGCATCAATCAGTGGCTGGCTCAGGTGCAGCTCTTTAACTTACCTAAAAGGGAGGGCGGAGAGAAGACAAGGAAGGTGAATGAGCTGTTCCAATGTGAAATGCCGGAAACACAGAAACACAGAAGACACACACACACACACACACACACACACACACACACACACACACACACACACACACAACAAGAGGTGGCAATGTATTAATTAATTGCATTTAATAAATGAGCTCATTATCACACATGACTGTACAAATGCATTGTCCAACAGGTGTTGAAATAATGGGATTAAAAGGGGAGATCCCATCAGAAAGACAAAAACAATAGCAAACACAAATAGCACTTTTGGAATCTGATTTTAGTCAACACATAAGGGAAGGGTGCACCGGTCCTGGAAATACTGCAATACCAGGTCAATGCGTGGAGTGGACAGAGCAAGCTCTATTTCCATCTCCCTGTTCGAAAAATCCATTTAATATATGGTCCCCAGATAGGGGACGTATCAGATATTAAACTGATAAGAACAGATACTACACTTGATCTTAGCCAAAAGGCCGAGAAGCGATAACCCGAATGGGCCGGCCGTTGACCGAGCCTGCCTAATACTGCTGTTCACCCCTTGCAGCGATTGATTCAGCCTACTCCTAGGCAATTCCATGGGGCCCTGCAGGCTCACACACATTTACAGCTACTAAGCGGGAGGGAGGTGAATAAAGGCCGGAGAGGAAGCCAGACAGGATTTGCTTCTTTTGCTTGCACCACAATGCAGTGCTGAAAGAGGAGGAGGAATCTACATAAAAACGCCTTCCTGGCAACGCCCAAATGCCCTCCTGCCATGCAGATAAACACTGGCAGCGGCAGCAAGTGCATGCCCACAGCCACCCCTTGTTCCTTCACACCTTGTATCAGCTTTAATCCAATCCAGTCCGGTGCTGCCTGCTGAGCAGCACTGACCAACACTGCCTGGGCCCAGGCTTTTATCTCTGAGGCAGGCCCCATTATGATGTCAGAAAGCTGGCTCTGGAATCCTGAGGGCTCCACTATGACACGTGCAAAGTTCCGTCTGAACTTTATATAAGACGGTGCGGCTCAGTCAGTCACTCAGTGTTGCCTGAGAGGGCAACACTGCAACAGCCGGCCGCCAGGCTGTCTTTTTTTTGCACAGCTACTTGCCTCCAGGAGGCCACAAGAGGGAGACAAGGGACTGCAAAATGGAAAATAGGCATCCACCAACTTTACAGACAACTTCTCTTTGCTCCTACAACCTCCATCCTTGCACAGTTTGTTATTCTTCCAGGTAACATAGTAACAAATCCAAATTGCTGCTCTCTTTGTAGGCAAGCAAGGGTTTGTTGCAACTGCAATTCTTACTTCTTCTTGAAATGTAGGGACGACAGTACATTCCATCACATCCATCTAGTGTACACAGGTAGGTCCATTGTGGCGGGTAGGCGGCTGGCTGCTTTAATGGCTGTTTGCTGTTCCCCTACTCCACTCCACTCCACTATTTGACTGTGGTGCTGCATCAATCAGTGGCTGGCTCAGGTGCAGCTCTTTAACTTACCTAAAAGGGAGGGCGGAGAGAAGACAAGGAAGGTGAATGAGCTGTTCCAATGTGAAATGCCGGAAACACAGAAACACAGAAGACACACACACACACACACACACACACACACACACACACACACACACACACACACACACACACACACACACAACAAGAGGTGGCAATGTATTAATTAATTGCATTTAATAAATGAGCTCATTATCACACATGACTGTACAAATGCATTGTCCAACAGGTGTTGAAATAATGGGATTAAAAGGGGAGATCCCATCAGAAAGACAAAAACAATAGCAAACACAAATAGCACTTTTGGAATCTGATTTTAGTCAACACATAAGGGAAGGGTGCACCGGTCCTGGAAATACTGCAATACCAGGTCAATGCGTGGAGTGGACAGAGCAAGCTCTATTTCCATCTCCCTGTTCGAAAAATCCATTTAATATATGGTCCCCAGATAGGGGACGTATCAGATATTAAACTGATAAGAACAGATTTTTTTTTTTTTTTTTTGAAAGCCCGAGTCGTGCTTTCTATCACCCAAGTGCATAAAAAGTGCAGAGGTGCCACACAAAAAGTGCACAAGGATGCGGTCTATCGCAGCCCTTCTCTTAAAAGAGAGAGGCCCCGCATAACCATTCCCTGACCCTCCAAACCATAGGCCTAGAGGATCAAGGATCGATGGTCCCCCCTCGCCGAAGCTTAGGGAGACCCAAACACACTCCTAGGCTTCTACCTGGGCTGCCACCCCAGTGTCCACCTAGGAGCCTGCATCCTAGTTGCACCTCCCCTCCGAAGAAGGGAGGCCGGGTTGCAGGGGAAAAAGGAACCAGAAGGCCACACATTTTCCCCCTAGACCTCAGGAGGGTCCCAAAAGGGCACCGCATCCCAAAATCCTTGTGACAAACGTGACAAACACACAGTGAAAAACAAAATTAAATAAGTGGATGTGCGCTGTGATACAGCCTGGACATCCGCCAGGTATAAAAAATTCCTCATCTCCCAGCCAGAAGGCCGGGAGAATAAAGGTGTGTGCTCATATAGCGTGAAAGAGAGTGCGTGCAAGTGTGCCTTCACTCAGTGGGATCCCACCCCCAGTGAGTTAGGGCACCCCAGGGTCACCAGCCCTGGGGCACATAGCAACTCGGGCTTCCAAACTACCCGGCCTAATGACCTCGATCCGGCGGTCGCCTGGTCACCTACAAATGGTACCTTTAAACCAAATGCGTACACCAGAGCGATGACCGTTGTGGTTCCCTGCCCTCACCTCGGCGTTCTGTCATCCCCCTACGATGGCCCACGTACCACCGGCAGGGATGATTACTAACCTCAGCTTGAGCAGGTACTACACTTGATCTTAGCCAAAAGGCCGAGAAGCGATAACCCGAATGGGCCGGCCGTTGACCGAGCCTGCCTAATACTGCTGTTCACCCCTTGCAGCGATTGATTCAGCCTACTCCTAGGCAATTCCATGGGGCCCTGCAGGCTCACACACATTTACAGCTACTAAGCGGGAGGGAGGTGAATAAAGGCCGGAGAGGAAGCCAGACAGGATTTGCTTCTTTTGCTTGCACCACAATGCAGTGCTGAAAGAGGAGGAGGAATCTACATAAAAACGCCTTCCTGGCAACGCCCAAATGCCCTCCTGCCATGCAGATAAACACTGGCAGCGGCAGCAAGTGCATGCCCACAGCCACCCCTTGTTCCTTCACACCTTGTATCAGCTTTAATCCAATCCAGTCCGGTGCTGCCTGCTGAGCAGCACTGACCAACACTGCCTGGGCCCAGGCTTTTATCTCTGAGGCAGGCCCCATTATGATGTCAGAAAGCTGGCTCTGGAATCCTGAGGGCTCCACTATGACACGTGCAAAGTTCCGTCTGAACTTTATATAAGACGGTGCGGCTCAGTCAGTCACTCAGTGTTGCCTGAGAGGGCAACACTGCAACAGCCGGCCGCCAGGCTGTCTTTTTTTTGCACAGCTACTTGCCTCCAGGAGGCCACAAGAGGGAGACAAGGGACTGCAAAATGGAAAATAGGCATCCACCAACTTTACAGACAACTTCTCTTTGCTCCTACAACCTCCATCCTTGCACAGTTTGTTATTCTTCCAGGTAACATAGTAACAAATCCAAATTGCTGCTCTCTTTGTAGGCAAGCAAGGGTTTGTTGCAACTGCAATTCTTACTTCTTCTTGAAATGTAGGGACGACAGTACATTCCATCACATCCATCTAGTGTACACAGGTAGGTCCATTGTGGCGGGTAGGCGGCTGGCTGCTTTAATGGCTGTTTGCTGTTCCCCTACTCCACTCCACTCCACTATTTGACTGTGGTGCTGCATCAATCAGTGGCTGGCTCAGGTGCAGCTCTTTAACTTACCTAAAAGGGAGGGCGGAGAGAAGACAAGGAAGGTGAATGAGCTGTTCCAATGTGAAATGCCGGAAACACAGAAACACAGAAGACACACACACACACACACACACACACACACACACACACACACACACACACACACACACACACACACACACACACAACAAGAGGTGGCAATGTATTAATTAATTGCATTTAATAAATGAGCTCATTATCACACATGACTGTACAAATGCATTGTCCAACAGGTGTTGAAATAATGGGATTAAAAGGGGAGATCCCATCAGAAAGACAAAAACAATAGCAAACACAAATAGCACTTTTGGAATCTGATTTTAGTCAACACATAAGGGAAGGGTGCACCGGTCCTGGAAATACTGCAATACCAGGTCAATGCGTGGAGTGGACAGAGCAAGCTCTATTTCCATCTCCCTGTTCGAAAAATCCATTTAATATATGGTCCCCAGATAGGGGACGTATCAGATATTAAACTGATAAGAACAGATTTTTTTTTTTTTTTTTTGAAAGCCCGAGTCGTGCTTTCTATCACCCAAGTGCATAAAAAGTGCAGAGGTGCCACACAAAAAGTGCACAAGGATGCGGTCTATCGCAGCCCTTCTCTTAAAAGAGAGAGGCCCCGCATAACCATTCCCTGACCCTCCAAACCATAGGCCTAGAGGATCAAGGATCGATGGTCCCCCCTCGCCGAAGCTTAGGGAGACCCAAACACACTCCTAGGCTTCTACCTGGGCTGCCACCCCAGTGTCCACCTAGGAGCCTGCATCCTAGTTGCACCTCCCCTCCGAAGAAGGGAGGCCGGGTTGCAGGGGAAAAAGGAACCAGAAGGCCACACATTTTCCCCCTAGACCTCAGGAGGGTCCCAAAAGGGCACCGCATCCCAAAATCCTTGTGACAAACGTGACAAACACACAGTGAAAAACAAAATTAAATAAGTGGATGTGCGCTGTGATACAGCCTGGACATCCGCCAGGTATAAAAAATTCCTCATCTCCCAGCCAGAAGGCCGGGAGAATAAAGGTGTGTGCTCATATAGCGTGAAAGAGAGTGCGTGCAAGTGTGCCTTCACTCAGTGGGATCCCACCCCCAGTGAGTTAGGGCACCCCAGGGTCACCAGCCCTGGGGCACATAGCAACTCGGGCTTCCAAACTACCCGGCCTAATGACCTCGATCCGGCGGTCGCCTGGTCACCTACAAATGGTACCTTTAAACCAAATGCGTACACCAGAGCGATGACCGTTGTGGTTCCCTGCCCTCACCTCGGCGTTCTGTCATCCCCCTACGATGGCCCACGTACCACCGGCAGGGATGATTACTAACCTCAGCTTGAGCAGGTACTACACTTGATCTTAGCCAAAAGGCCGAGAAGCGATAACCCGAATGGGCCGGCCGTTGACCGAGCCTGCCTAATACTGCTGTTCACCCCTTGCAGCGATTGATTCAGCCTACTCCTAGGCAATTCCATGGGGCCCTGCAGGCTCACACACATTTACAGCTACTAAGCGGGAGGGAGGTGAATAAAGGCCGGAGAGGAAGCCAGACAGGATTTGCTTCTTTTGCTTGCACCACAATGCAGTGCTGAAAGAGGAGGAGGAATCTACATAAAAACGCCTTCCTGGCAACGCCCAAATGCCCTCCTGCCATGCAGATAAACACTGGCAGCGGCAGCAAGTGCATGCCCACAGCCACCCCTTGTTCCTTCACACCTTGTATCAGCTTTAATCCAATCCAGTCCGGTGCTGCCTGCTGAGCAGCACTGACCAACACTGCCTGGGCCCAGGCTTTTATCTCTGAGGCAGGCCCCATTATGATGTCAGAAAGCTGGCTCTGGAATCCTGAGGGCTCCACTATGACACGTGCAAAGTTCCGTCTGAACTTTATATAAGACGGTGCGGCTCAGTCAGTCACTCAGTGTTGCCTGAGAGGGCAACACTGCAACAGCCGGCCGCCAGGCTGTCTTTTTTTTGCACAGCTACTTGCCTCCAGGAGGCCACAAGAGGGAGACAAGGGACTGCAAAATGGAAAATAGGCATCCACCAACTTTACAGACAACTTCTCTTTGCTCCTACAACCTCCATCCTTGCACAGTTTGTTATTCTTCCAGGTAACATAGTAACAAATCCAAATTGCTGCTCTCTTTGTAGGCAAGCAAGGGTTTGTTGCAACTGCAATTCTTACTTCTTCTTGAAATGTAGGGACGACAGTACATTCCATCACATCCATCTAGTGTACACAGGTAGGTCCATTGTGGCGGGTAGGCGGCTGGCTGCTTTAATGGCTGTTTGCTGTTCCCCTACTCCACTCCACTCCACTATTTGACTGTGGTGCTGCATCAATCAGTGGCTGGCTCAGGTGCAGCTCTTTAACTTACCTAAAAGGGAGGGCGGAGAGAAGACAAGGAAGGTGAATGAGCTGTTCCAATGTGAAATGCCGGAAACACAGAAACACAGAAGACACACACACACACACACACACACACACACACACACACACACACACACACACACACACACACACACACACAACAAGAGGTGGCAATGTATTAATTAATTGCATTTAATAAATGAGCTCATTATCACACATGACTGTACAAATGCATTGTCCAACAGGTGTTGAAATAATGGGATTAAAAGGGGAGATCCCATCAGAAAGACAAAAACAATAGCAAACACAAATAGCACTTTTGGAATCTGATTTTAGTCAACACATAAGGGAAGGGTGCACCGGTCCTGGAAATACTGCAATACCAGGTCAATGCGTGGAGTGGACAGAGCAAGCTCTATTTCCATCTCCCTGTTCGAAAAATCCATTTAATATATGGTCCCCAGATAGGGGACGTATCAGATATTAAACTGATAAGAACAGATACTACACTTGATCTTAGCCAAAAGGCCGAGAAGCGATAACCCGAATGGGCCGGCCGTTGACCGAGCCTGCCTAATACTGCTGTTCACCCCTTGCAGCGATTGATTCAGCCTACTCCTAGGCAATTCCATGGGGCCCTGCAGGCTCACACACATTTACAGCTACTAAGCGGGAGGGAGGTGAATAAAGGCCGGAGAGGAAGCCAGACAGGATTTGCTTCTTTTGCTTGCACCACAATGCAGTGCTGAAAGAGGAGGAGGAATCTACATAAAAACGCCTTCCTGGCAACGCCCAAATGCCCTCCTGCCATGCAGATAAACACTGGCAGCGGCAGCAAGTGCATGCCCACAGCCACCCCTTGTTCCTTCACACCTTGTATCAGCTTTAATCCAATCCAGTCCGGTGCTGCCTGCTGAGCAGCACTGACCAACACTGCCTGGGCCCAGGCTTTTATCTCTGAGGCAGGCCCCATTATGATGTCAGAAAGCTGGCTCTGGAATCCTGAGGGCTCCACTATGACACGTGCAAAGTTCCGTCTGAACTTTATATAAGACGGTGCGGCTCAGTCAGTCACTCAGTGTTGCCTGAGAGGGCAACACTGCAACAGCCGGCCGCCAGGCTGTCTTTTTTTTGCACAGCTACTTGCCTCCAGGAGGCCACAAGAGGGAGACAAGGGACTGCAAAATGGAAAATAGGCATCCACCAACTTTACAGACAACTTCTCTTTGCTCCTACAACCTCCATCCTTGCACAGTTTGTTATTCTTCCAGGTAACATAGTAACAAATCCAAATTGCTGCTCTCTTTGTAGGCAAGCAAGGGTTTGTTGCAACTGCAATTCTTACTTCTTCTTGAAATGTAGGGACGACAGTACATTCCATCACATCCATCTAGTGTACACAGGTAGGTCCATTGTGGCGGGTAGGCGGCTGGCTGCTTTAATGGCTGTTTGCTGTTCCCCTACTCCACTCCACTCCACTATTTGACTGTGGTGCTGCATCAATCAGTGGCTGGCTCAGGTGCAGCTCTTTAACTTACCTAAAAGGGAGGGCGGAGAGAAGACAAGGAAGGTGAATGAGCTGTTCCAATGTGAAATGCCGGAAACACAGAAACACAGAAGACACACACACACACACACACACACACACACACACACACACACACACACACACACACACACACACAACAAGAGGTGGCAATGTATTAATTAATTGCATTTAATAAATGAGCTCATTATCACACATGACTGTACAAATGCATTGTCCAACAGGTGTTGAAATAATGGGATTAAAAGGGGAGATCCCATCAGAAAGACAAAAACAATAGCAAACACAAATAGCACTTTTGGAATCTGATTTTAGTCAACACATAAGGGAAGGGTGCACCGGTCCTGGAAATACTGCAATACCAGGTCAATGCGTGGAGTGGACAGAGCAAGCTCTATTTCCATCTCCCTGTTCGAAAAATCCATTTAATATATGGTCCCCAGATAGGGGACGTATCAGATATTAAACTGATAAGAACAGATTTTTTTTTTTTTTTTTTTTATTGAAAGCCCGAGCCGTGCTTTCTATCACCCAAGTGCATAAAAAGTGCAGAGGTGCCACACAAAAAGTGCACAAGGATGCGGTCTATCGCAGCCCTTCTCTTAAAAGAGAGAGGCCCCGCATAACCATTCCCTGACCCTCCAAACCATAGGCCTAGAGGATCAAGGATCGATGGTCCCCCCTCGCCGAAGCTTAGGGAGACCCAAACACACTCCTAGGCTTCTACCTGGGCTGCCACCCCAGTGTCCACCTAGGAGCCTGCATCCTAGTTGCACCTCCCCTCCGAAGAAGGGAGGCCGGGTTGCAGGGGAAAAAGGAACCAGAAGGCCACACATTTTCCCCCTAGACCTCAGGAGGGTCCCAAAAGGGCACCGCATCCCAAAATCCTTGTGACAAACGTGACAAACACACAGTGAAAAACAAAATTAAATAAGTGGATGTGCGCTGTGATACAGCCTGGACATCCGCCAGGTATATAAAAATTCCTCATCTCCCAGCCAGAAGGCCGGGAGAATAAAGGTGTGTGCTTAAAAGTGTGAAAGAAGAGTGCGTGCAAGTGTGCCTTCACTCAGTGGGATCCCACCCCCAGTGAGTTAGGGCACCCCAGGGTCACCAGCCCTGGGGCACATAGCAACTCGGGCTTTCAAACTACCCGACCTCCTGACCTCGATCCGGCGGTCGCCTGGTCACCTACAAATGGTACCTTTAAACCAAATGCGTACACCAGAGCGATGACCGTTGTGGTTCCCTGCCCTCACCTCGGCGTTCTGTCATCCCCCTACGATGGCCCACGTACCACCGGCAGGGATGATTACTAACCTCAGCTTGAGCAGGTACTACACTTGATCTTAGCCAAAAGGCCGAGAAGCGATAACCCGAATGGGCCGGCCGTTGACCGAGCCTGCCTAATACTGCTGTTCACCCCTTGCAGCGATTGATTCAGCCTACTCCTAGGCAATTCCATGGGGCCCTGCAGGCTCACACACATTTACAGCTACTAAGCGGGAGGGAGGTGAATAAAGGCCGGAGAGGAAGCCAGACAGGATTTGCTTCTTTTGCTTGCACCACAATGCAGTGCTGAAAGAGGAGGAGGAATCTACATAAAAACGCCTTCCTGGCAACGCCCAAATGCCCTCCTGCCATGCAGATAAACACTGGCAGCGGCAGCAAGTGCATGCCCACAGCCACCCCTTGTTCCTTCACACCTTGTATCAGCTTTAATCCAATCCAGTCCGGTGCTGCCTGCTGAGCAGCACTGACCAACACTGCCTGGGCCCAGGCTTTTATCTCTGAGGCAGGCCCCATTATGATGTCAGAAAGCTGGCTCTGGAATCCTGAGGGCTCCACTATGACACGTGCAAAGTTCCGTCTGAACTTTATATAAGACGGTGCGGCTCAGTCAGTCACTCAGTGTTGCCTGAGAGGGCAACACTGCAACAGCCGGCCGCCAGGCTGTCTTTTTTTTGCACAGCTACTTGCCTCCAGGAGGCCACAAGAGGGAGACAAGGGACTGCAAAATGGAAAATAGGCATCCACCAACTTTACAGACAACTTCTCTTTGCTCCTACAACCTCCATCCTTGCACAGTTTGTTATTCTTCCAGGTAACATAGTAACAAATCCAAATTGCTGCTCTCTTTGTAGGCAAGCAAGGGTTTGTTGCAACTGCAATTCTTACTTCTTCTTGAAATGTAGGGACGACAGTACATTCCATCACATCCATCTAGTGTACACAGGTAGGTCCATTGTGGCGGGTAGGCGGCTGGCTGCTTTAATGGCTGTTTGCTGTTCCCCTACTCCACTCCACTCCACTATTTGACTGTGGTGCTGCATCAATCAGTGGCTGGCTCAGGTGCAGCTCTTTAACTTACCTAAAAGGGAGGGCGGAGAGAAGACAAGGAAGGTGAATGAGCTGTTCCAATGTGAAATGCCGGAAACACAGAAACACAGAAGACACACACACACACACACACACACACACACACACACACACACACACACACACACACACACACACACACACACACACAACAAGAGGTGGCAATGTATTAATTAATTGCATTTAATAAATGAGCTCATTATCACACATGACTGTACAAATGCATTGTCCAACAGGTGTTGAAATAATGGGATTAAAAGGGGAGATCCCATCAGAAAGACAAAAACAATAGCAAACACAAATAGCACTTTTGGAATCTGATTTTAGTCAACACATAAGGGAAGGGTGCACCGGTCCTGGAAATACTGCAATACCAGGTCAATGCGTGGAGTGGACAGAGCAAGCTCTATTTCCATCTCCCTGTTCGAAAAATCCATTTAATATATGGTCCCCAGATAGGGGACGTATCAGATATTAAACTGATAAGAACAGATTTTTTTTTTTTTTTTTTGAAAGCCCGAGTCGTGCTTTCTATCACCCAAGTGCATAAAAAGTGCAGAGGTGCCACACAAAAAGTGCACAAGGATGCGGTCTATCGCAGCCCTTCTCTTAAAAGAGAGAGGCCCCGCATAACCATTCCCTGACCCTCCAAACCATAGGCCTAGAGGATCAAGGATCGATGGTCCCCCCTCGCCGAAGCTTAGGGAGACCCAAACACACTCCTAGGCTTCTACCTGGGCTGCCACCCCAGTGTCCACCTAGGAGCCTGCATCCTAGTTGCACCTCCCCTCCGAAGAAGGGAGGCCGGGTTGCAGGGGAAAAAGGAACCAGAAGGCCACACATTTTCCCCCTAGACCTCAGGAGGGTCCCAAAAGGGCACCGCATCCCAAAATCCTTGTGACAAACGTGACAAACACACAGTGAAAAACAAAATTAAATAAGTGGATGTGCGCTGTGATACAGCCTGGACATCCGCCAGGTATAAAAAATTCCTCATCTCCCAGCCAGAAGGCCGGGAGAATAAAGGTGTGTGCTCATATAGCGTGAAAGAGAGTGCGTGCAAGTGTGCCTTCACTCAGTGGGATCCCACCCCCAGTGAGTTAGGGCACCCCAGGGTCACCAGCCCTGGGGCACATAGCAACTCGGGCTTCCAAACTACCCGGCCTAATGACCTCGATCCGGCGGTCGCCTGGTCACCTACAAATGGTACCTTTAAACCAAATGCGTACACCAGAGCGATGACCGTTGTGGTTCCCTGCCCTCACCTCGGCGTTCTGTCATCCCCCTACGATGGCCCACGTACCACCGGCAGGGATGATTACTAACCTCAGCTTGAGCAGGTACTACACTTGATCTTAGCCAAAAGGCCGAGAAGCGATAACCCGAATGGGCCGGCCGTTGACCGAGCCTGCCTAATACTGCTGTTCACCCCTTGCAGCGATTGATTCAGCCTACTCCTAGGCAATTCCATGGGGCCCTGCAGGCTCACACACATTTACAGCTACTAAGCGGGAGGGAGGTGAATAAAGGCCGGAGAGGAAGCCAGACAGGATTTGCTTCTTTTGCTTGCACCACAATGCAGTGCTGAAAGAGGAGGAGGAATCTACATAAAAACGCCTTCCTGGCAACGCCCAAATGCCCTCCTGCCATGCAGATAAACACTGGCAGCGGCAGCAAGTGCATGCCCACAGCCACCCCTTGTTCCTTCACACCTTGTATCAGCTTTAATCCAATCCAGTCCGGTGCTGCCTGCTGAGCAGCACTGACCAACACTGCCTGGGCCCAGGCTTTTATCTCTGAGGCAGGCCCCATTATGATGTCAGAAAGCTGGCTCTGGAATCCTGAGGGCTCCACTATGACACGTGCAAAGTTCCGTCTGAACTTTATATAAGACGGTGCGGCTCAGTCAGTCACTCAGTGTTGCCTGAGAGGGCAACACTGCAACAGCCGGCCGCCAGGCTGTCTTTTTTTTGCACAGCTACTTGCCTCCAGGAGGCCACAAGAGGGAGACAAGGGACTGCAAAATGGAAAATAGGCATCCACCAACTTTACAGACAACTTCTCTTTGCTCCTACAACCTCCATCCTTGCACAGTTTGTTATTCTTCCAGGTAACATAGTAACAAATCCAAATTGCTGCTCTCTTTGTAGGCAAGCAAGGGTTTGTTGCAACTGCAATTCTTACTTCTTCTTGAAATGTAGGGACGACAGTACATTCCATCACATCCATCTAGTGTACACAGGTAGGTCCATTGTGGCGGGTAGGCGGCTGGCTGCTTTAATGGCTGTTTGCTGTTCCCCTACTCCACTCCACTCCACTATTTGACTGTGGTGCTGCATCAATCAGTGGCTGGCTCAGGTGCAGCTCTTTAACTTACCTAAAAGGGAGGGCGGAGAGAAGACAAGGAAGGTGAATGAGCTGTTCCAATGTGAAATGCCGGAAACACAGAAACACAGAAGACACACACACACACACACACACACACACACACACACACACACACACACACACACACAACAAGAGGTGGCAATGTATTAATTAATTGCATTTAATAAATGAGCTCATTATCACACATGACTGTACAAATGCATTGTCCAACAGGTGTTGAAATAATGGGATTAAAAGGGGAGATCCCATCAGAAAGACAAAAACAATAGCAAACACAAATAGCACTTTTGGAATCTGATTTTAGTCAACACATAAGGGAAGGGTGCACCGGTCCTGGAAATACTGCAATACCAGGTCAATGCGTGGAGTGGACAGAGCAAGCTCTATTTCCATCTCCCTGTTCGAAAAATCCATTTAATATATGGTCCCCAGATAGGGGACGTATCAGATATTAAACTGATAAGAACAGATTTTTTTTTTTTTTTTTTTTTTTTTTTTTTAACCCTCAGAGGTAAAAATATAAGTTCATTATATTTTTTGCACCTCAAACACTTTCACCAAACGTACACTCTGTATTTAGTGCGTTTCTTTAAGCTCATCATCGGGTCAATGATTTTTCTTTTTTAAACATATTTATTTACATTTACAATTAAACAAAAAGGCATACAATCCCATCACCTTAGTCTAAACCCTTCACTCCACCCACCATTTATACTTTAACTACATACCTCCACTTCAAAAATTTCCAAATACCCTCTGCATCTGCTTCCCCAAACCTTTTCTTGTCCGACAAATATACCACATACATTCTATCCAAAATCATCCTCAAACACCCTTCTACCGTCACTTCCTTTCTTCTAAAGACATACAAATTCCTTACATCCCACAAAACTTCTTTAATGATTGCTAACATAATACACCACACCCTCTGTTTTTTCCTATCTAACATTCCCAACCCAAACATTATTACCTCAAACGACAGTTTTTTAACCCCAACCACCTCTTTACACAAAGGACTCACACCCTTCCACACTTCCTGAGCCACATCACAATTCCAGAATAAATGTAAAATATTTTCACACCCTCCACACCCCACTCTAGGACATGCTTCACTCCTCCCAATCCCACGATTTCTTTGAAACTCTCTCACAGGCAACGCTCCATGCATACTTTGCCATACAATCTCTTTCTGTCTATTTGTTATCCCATCTGTTTCCAAACTCTTCCATACTCTCCCTACATTCGCCCTTCTCACCATATTTATAGGACACTGCACTTCTTTTCCTTCAATACATCTCAACATCTCTTTTTTATTTCTCAACACATCACCCTTCCCCAACAACTCATAGCTTTTCAAAAACTTTTCCACATACAGATACCACTTTGGACATATAAGTGCATACGGCACTCTTAAATCTCTCCCTATCCATCCTAATCTGCATAACACACTCCCACTCAGATATCTTACCATACATGCAAATTTCCAATCACCTCCCATCATCCTTCTTACTGCAAACACACTATTCACTCCCAAATATACCTCAATATTAGGAAACCCCATTCCCCCATTCTTTACACTTTTCCTCACAGTCTCTCTCTTCACTCTCTCCATCTTAGAACCCCAAAAAAATACCATCAGCACTCTATTCAATCTTCTCAGCATCATATACCCTGGCGGAAAGACAAAAGCAACATACAACAAAATTGGTAAAATCACACTTTTAATCACAAGAATCTTCCCAGCAAAAGACAATTCTCTCAAACGCCAGAAATTCATTTTCTTAATAATCTTTTTACCAACATCCTCCCAACTTTCATTCCCATCCAATTTTTCATCAAATTTCACCCCCAAAATCTGAATCGCTCCTTCCACACATTTTACACCTAAATCTTCTCTCCTCCCAATGTTCCCAAACCTCTTACATTCACTCTTATCCCAATTTACTCTAAATGCAGATGCCCCACAGAACAAAGCAACTAACAATTTTGCACGCCTTACCGCAGCATCGGATTCACAAATCACACACACATCATCCATGTATGCTAATACTTTTACTTCTTTCCCACCACAACCAGGAATCTTCACACCTCTCATACATTTATCCTTCCGAAACATCTGTAATAAAGGCTCAATCGCACAAATAAAGGCAATCGGAGACAGGGGACACCCCTGCCTCACACCGGAACCCACACTTATCTCACCACCAACCCATCCATTAATGAGAATCTTACTATACACATTCTTATACAACACTCTTACAACATTCACAAAGTCACTAGGAAAACCCATTCTTACCAAAACTCTAAATAAAAAATCATGCGCCAAACGATCAAAAGCCTTTTCAAAATCAATTGACAGAACATTCAATACTTGTTTCCTCTCCATGCTATCCCATATCACATCTCTCAGCAAACACAAATTCTCACTAATCCTCCTCCCCGGCACTCCACACACTTGCTCCTCCCCAACCACCTGACCAATCACATCTCTCATCCTATTTGCAATCAGCTTAGCAAACACCTTATAGTCCACATTCAACAAAGTAATCGGCCTCCAATTTTTAACATCATTCACATCCCCTTTCTTATAAATCAAAACCACCACCCCACTTTTCATACTTTCAACCATCCTACCATTCTCCCACATAAATTTATAAACTTGCACCACATCATCCTTAATCACATCCCACATTTTTATGTAAAATTCCATCGGTAACCCATCATCCCCTGGGGTCTTATTCACAGCCATACTATCCAACACTCTCTTTACTTCATCCTCCTCAATGTTTCTCATCAAATTTGCATATTCAATTACTTCCACCCTATTTTCAATCATACTCACCACTTCAGCCTCCAAGTCCCTATCAATCTCTTTCACTGCATACAATTCTTTATAAAAACTTTCAACCACAGGAAACACTGCTTTTCCTTTCACCACCCTTCCATTTTTATCATACACTCTCACCAAATCCTCCTTTTTCCCCACTACTTTTTTGAAAAAATACCTAGAACATTTTTCCCCCTTTTCCAATTTATCTAATTTTGACTGATACATAATCTTTCTACCTTTTTCTAACAACCATTCCCTCATCTCATTTTTCACACAATCAATCTCCTCATCCACACTCCAACCTCTCTTTTTAACCTTCTGGAGAAAATTCAACCTTATATTATAACATTCATACCTCTTCCTTCTCTCCACAGCTTTCCTATAACCAACCTTTCTAAAAAGCACACGTGTTCTTTCTTTAACCCAATCCCACCATGTTATTATATCCACAAAATCACCTTTTTTCTCACACCAAAACCTATATGTATCCACATATTTTCCACAAACACTCTCATCATCCAACAAACTCACATTCAATTTCCATAAACCCCTCCCACTCCCACAATCCTCATCCCAGACCAACTCACACTTAATGCACTCGTGATCAGAATATCCTACCTTCATTTGCATATATCCCTTACCCATCACCCCCTTAGAAACGAAAATCATATCAATTCTACTACTGTGTCTCCCACTATCCGCATAATAAGTATCTACTATAGGGTTAACACCACACAGGTGTACTACATCCCTCAATCCAAAATCAGTGAGTACAGACTTTAGCACATTCCCAGACACATCCAAATCCCCTCTAGTATCACAGTTAAAATCCCCCACCCACACAATATGTTCCCTACCTGGCAAAAACAGTTTAATTCTCTCAAACAACTCCACTCTCTCTTCCTTTTTTGCAGACGCATACACATTAATTACACGCACATTCACACCACATACTTTTATAACCACTAACAGGCACCGCCCCTCCTCAATCACTGTGTAGCTACAAACCTCCACCCTGCTACTCCTAACCAAAACCCCCACACCATCATTTCTATTGTGACTAGAACATGACCATATTGCTGCACCAAAACCCCACTCCTCCTGCTTAACTATATACTCTATCCCACACTCCTGCACACAAATTAAATCTGCTCCACTGAAAGACAATTCCTCCAAAATGGCTGCTCTCCTGGCCCGGTTTTTAAACACCCGGACATTGGAAGACAAAATTTTAAACGACATTTTATAACTGCCCTAGGCAGAAAAAGGTGAAAAAACACAAAGCAGAACCCTCAAACTTTCCGGGTTAAAGGCCCGGGAGAGTTTTCTTCACTAGTCTCATACTCCATGTTCGGCTCAAACAATGCCTGAAAGGCGTTCGCCGTCTCCACACTTTGCGTCTCCACCACTTCAATTCTCTGTTTTTTTGGAAAGTTCCCCACTCTCTGTGGGCGAAAAGACATCTCCACTTCTCTCACTGGACTCAACACTCCAGAGGAAGACCATTCTGATATCCTCTGAGATTCTTCTACCACAGGGCTTGGCATGTCCTCAATGAAAGTTTCCTCAATTGCCTGCACCTGCGTGCTATCTCGCTCAGCCTCAGCCAATATTGCATCAAGGATTTCTTTCTGCCTTTGCTCCTCCACCTCCCTTTCTATCCTTAACCTCTCATTGGCTTCCTCTTGCTTCTGGATATTCTTCTGTCTCTGTGCCTCTCTTTCCTTTTCCTCTTTCTCCTTTCTCTTCTTGCCCACTGGGCAATCTCTATACAGGTGCCCCACTTCACCACACAAATCACACGATCGGGGTTCCGTACATGCACCTGCCTCATGTCCAGCCATCTTACAATTCCTGCACACCTTCACCCCAGGGCAGCACTCCTTAGTGTGACCAAACTGGTGACAGAACCGGCAAAATTTTGGCATATTTTGATAATACAAGTATCCTCTATAGCCAGCAATGGAAAAGGACAACGGAGGGCTCTTAACTCCACCAATACAATCCGGGTCCAGCTTAAACTGGACGAAAAATTTATAAGTTCCATTGAACACTTTCAATGAGCTGGTCATTTTGGTTCCCCCTTTCACACTGGTGCAATATAAACTCAGAAAGTTCTTGATTAAGTCCAGCTGGGTAAATGGGTTGAAGACGTGTACAAATAGTACCCTCTCTCCCATAGCAAATAGAGGCACAAAAGAGACATTTTTCAAAACCTCACAGTTAGCATTCACTTTTAAGGCTTCATAGAAATTTAAACAGTCATTTTCTTCTTGAAAGGACACATCATACAATCCTTGCTTTCTGTTTTCTTGCACACAGAATAATTTATAAAGAGGGATACCTGCCATGTCGACCACCAGCTTCCTTCCAACAAATTCAATGGTGTTCTTACCAGAATCACTTGGGTCTACCTTAATTCGAATGGTTCTCTCCACTGGTGTTGTCCTTGCTGCATCCATGCTGACTATACCTGCCGATCCACGATCACAGAACGATCACCACTCTGGTTCCTCCCAAGGGAAAACCCGCACCCCCTGACCAAGACCAGAGCAATAAACTCTGATCTTAGCCAAAAGGCCGAGAAGCGATAACCCGAATGGGCCGGCCGTTGACCGAGCCTGCCTAATACTGCTGTTCACCCCTTGCAGCGATTGATTCAGCCTACTCCTAGGCAATTCCATGGGGCCCTGCAGGCTCACACACATTTACAGCTACTAAGCGGGAGGGAGGTGAATAAAGGCCGGAGAGGAAGCCAGACAGGATTTGCTTCTTTTGCTTGCACCACAATGCAGTGCTGAAAGAGGAGGAGGAATCTACATAAAAACGCCTTCCTGGCAACGCCCAAATGCCCTCCTGCCATGCAGATAAACACTGGCAGCGGCAGCAAGTGCATGCCCACAGCCACCCCTTGTTCCTTCACACCTTGTATCAGCTTTAATCCAATCCAGTCCGGTGCTGCCTGCTGAGCAGCACTGACCAACACTGCCTGGGCCCAGGCTTTTATCTCTGAGGCAGGCCCCATTATGATGTCAGAAAGCTGGCTCTGGAATCCTGAGGGCTCCACTATGACACGTGCAAAGTTCCGTCTGAACTTTATATAAGACGGTGCGGCTCAGTCAGTCACTCAGTGTTGCCTGAGAGGGCAACACTGCAACAGCCGGCCGCCAGGCTGTCTTTTTTTTGCACAGCTACTTGCCTCCAGGAGGCCACAAGAGGGAGACAAGGGACTGCAAAATGGAAAATAGGCATCCACCAACTTTACAGACAACTTCTCTTTGCTCCTACAACCTCCATCCTTGCACAGTTTGTTATTCTTCCAGGTAACATAGTAACAAATCCAAATTGCTGCTCTCTTTGTAGGCAAGCAAGGGTTTGTTGCAACTGCAATTCTTACTTCTTCTTGAAATGTAGGGACGACAGTACATTCCATCACATCCATCTAGTGTACACAGGTAGGTCCATTGTGGCGGGTAGGCGGCTGGCTGCTTTAATGGCTGTTTGCTGTTCCCCTACTCCACTCCACTCCACTATTTGACTGTGGTGCTGCATCAATCAGTGGCTGGCTCAGGTGCAGCTCTTTAACTTACCTAAAAGGGAGGGCGGAGAGAAGACAAGGAAGGTGAATGAGCTGTTCCAATGTGAAATGCCGGAAACACAGAAACACAGAAGACACACACACACACACACACACACACACACACACACACACACACACACACACACACACACACACACACACAACAAGAGGTGGCAATGTATTAATTAATTGCATTTAATAAATGAGCTCATTATCACACATGACTGTACAAATGCATTGTCCAACAGGTGTTGAAATAATGGGATTAAAAGGGGAGATCCCATCAGAAAGACAAAAACAATAGCAAACACAAATAGCACTTTTGGAATCTGATTTTAGTCAACACATAAGGGAAGGGTGCACCGGTCCTGGAAATACTGCAATACCAGGTCAATGCGTGGAGTGGACAGAGCAAGCTCTATTTCCATCTCCCTGTTCGAAAAATCCATTTAATATATGGTCCCCAGATAGGGGACGTATCAGATATTAAACTGATAAGAACAGATTTTTTGATTGAAAATTGCTTTATTGACAATCAATCGTCATCATACAAACATTACTGCGACGCAGCGCAAGCCATGAAGCAGCAAATAATAAATAATAACAGTCGTCAAACATAACATGACAGTATAATACACAGTACAGGCTAGCCTATGCTATACATTACACCACATGCTACACTAACATTCTTGCATTCACTAACGCCAAACAACAAAGCATTACAGACAAGTGATGGGATAGGGGAGTGGGTAGGAGGGGATAGGGAAGGGGGAAATCACAGGCCCGAAGCTTTATTGAAAGACAACACACAAGAAGGGAGAGTGGGGGGAAGGGGAGTATCAGTCCTCTTCCTCGTCGACGTCCGGGCTGTCCCAGGTGGAATAGTCTCTGAGCAGGCTGTGGATCAGCCTGCGGCAGTCCTGGACGGACACACTCTCTCTCCGCAAAATCAGACGGTTCCTGGCAAACCATATAGCGTCCTTAAAGCAGTTCATAAGGCGCCAGGCTTCCTGGATTGCTCCATCCGTGGTATTCCCAGGAAATAGTCCATAAAGTACCGAGCGGTACGACAGTCTGTTCCTGGGTACTGAGTCCTTGAGTTCATGTTCCAAGGCTTTCAACAGACCCTGTGCAAAGGGGCACTGCCAGAAAATGTGCAAAGATGTTTCCTCCGTGAAGGGGCACCTGGGGCAGTACCGGGTCTTGCACAGGTTGCGGGCATGCATGAATGACCTAAGAGGCAGTCCTCCCTGGATGGCCATCCATGAAATGTCCTTGTGCCCGTTGGTCAACCTGCCAGATGACACGTTAGTCCAAACAGTCTCCAACGTGTCGGCATGAAGCCCTGGAACAGACTCCAGTGAGTCCTTTGCTCTGATGTGCTTGTGGATCGTCTTAGGTTTCCACAAGTCGGGCTTAAGACCCTCCAGTTGATGCTCCCTCACAAACCGGACGACATCTCCGTAGAACCAGGGAGCGTGCCAGTTGTAAGGGAAGGAGCTGTCCCA
This sequence comes from Rhinoderma darwinii, assembly GCF_050947455.1. Classification (NCBI taxonomy): domain Eukaryota; kingdom Metazoa; phylum Chordata; class Amphibia; order Anura; family Rhinodermatidae; genus Rhinoderma; species Rhinoderma darwinii. The sequence goes on from NW_027464096.1 coordinate 139,288, forward strand.
CTTGTCCCAGCCAAAACCTCGCCAGAGGGGAAGGAGGAAGTAGCGGGACATGGCCTTGCCCGCAGAGCCGTTTGCTGTCCTCAGAGTCCTACGAACACAGTCACATACAAAAGCGATCCGCAGCAGAGTGGGAATGTCGGGTATACCCTTCCCACCTTTGCGGGGCTCCTTGTACATAACAGTCCGCTTTACTCTGTCCATTTTCGAGCCCCAGATGAAGCGAAACACAGTCCTGGTAATGGCCCTCGAGACCGTTGCAAGAGGGGGCCATGCCTGTGCAGTGTATTGTAGCACAGGCAAGACTTCGTTACGCAGGACCATTGCTTTGCCCTCAATAGTGAGTTGTCTGAGGCTCCACAGTCCGATCCTTTGGTTGACTTTGGCCAAGCGTTCTTCCCACGACTTTAGGGCTGCACCTTCCTTACCGAACCAGACTCCCAGAATTTTGATGAAGTCCGGCTTGATAGTAAACGGGAAGGAGGCAGGAGAAGGCAGGTACCACTTTCCGAAGAGCATGGCTTCCGACTTCCCGCAGTTGACTTTTGCCCCTGAAGCGCGTCCGAACTCCTCACAGGTCTGGACGAGTGCAGTCACCGAACTCTGGTCAGCGCAGAAGACGGTCACGTCGTCCATGTACAGCGAGCATTTGACCTCGAAGTGTCCTGGACCTGGTGCGGTGATCCCTCTGATCTCTCCATTCTGCCGGATAGCCTCTGCGAAGAGCTCTATAACACAAACAAAAAGGAGAGGTGAAAGAGGACAGCCTTGTCTAACCCCCGACGATACAGGAAAGGGGTCAGTCTTCCAGCCGTTCACCAGCACCGAGCTGTAAATGTCGCAATACATCAGGTTAACATACAAACAGAACAACCTGCCAAGCCGCAGCCTACGCAGAGCCTTACCCATGAATTCGTGAGAGACCCGGTCAAAAGCCTTCTCCTGATCCAGACTGACCAGGGCCGCGTGTGTACGGCGGCTTTGCATGTAATGCACCGTGTCCCTCACCAGGGCAAGACTGTCGGCCACCCTACGGCCAGGAATGCCGCAGGTTTGGTCCGATCCGATGATCTGTCCGATGACAACCTTCAGTCTGTTGGTCAATACTTTGGCGAGGATCTTGTAGTCCACGTTCAGGAGAGAGATGGGACGCCAGTTTTTCAGGTCACATCTCTCCCCCTTCCGCTTATACAAGATCGTGATCATGCCTTCTCTCAAGGACGGTGGCATTCTACCCTCCACCACCATCTCCTCATAGAGCTCCAGCAGGTCCGGACAGATCAAGTCCCCCAGCGCTACATAGAGCTCTGCTGGGAGACCATCACTGCCCGGGGTCCTGCCGGGTCTGAAGGATTTAGCGGCAGAGAGCAGTTCCTCCACCGTCAGGGGTACGTCCATAGCCTCCGTACCTGCAGGATCAAGATGATTAGTGATACCTGACAGGAATTTATCGGCGGCTTCGGGGTCAGTGGTTTTCCGGGAGTAGAGGCTTCGGTAGTAGTCTGTGACGACTCCCATCACCTCCTTCTTCCCAGAATGCATGTTTCCGGTCTCATCTCGGAGTTCCTTCAGGGGCGTGTGGCCGGCATGGAGTTTCCTGAAAAAGAACGAGTTACATTTCTCACCCTTCTCCAGGTTCTCCACCTTGGAACGAAAGACAATTCGCTTGGATTCCTCCTCAAAGTGCCTTTTCAGGCCCTTTTTGGCTTCCTCCAGCTCCTTCCTGACGTCCCAGCCGCATTGAAGGAGGTCTTGCAGGGATCGCAGCTGACGCTGCATCTCTCTGAAGTCTCTCTTCCTCTCACACGCCTGTTGACGACTTTTTGCCTGAAAGAAACAACGAAATTCAACTTTAACATATTCCCACCAGTCACAGGTTTTGTCAAAGAAAACTTTATCATTCCTCCAAACAATATAGGCGTCTCTAAGTTCCGCCAGTACCTCTTCTCTTTCCAGCAGGGCACAATTCAGCCTCCAGGAGCCAGGGCCGGGAGGAAAACCGTGGCCGATGGCACCCTGGAAGAGAATGGCCCTGTGGTCAGAGAAGAAGCAGGGGACCATGGAGTGCCCATGCTGCTTGACTGCCCGGGAGGTGAACACAAAGTCAATCCGAGAACGAAGTGAGCCATCGGGTCGGCTCCATGAATAGTTCACAGAGCCGATCCCCATGGAGCCCACAACGTCCTGCAAGGATGCTTCGGTTACCATCTCGATAAGCAGTTTGGAACTGACATCCAGCTTGATTGAAGTGCCGGAACTTCGTCCATCCTCTTCGATGGGGCAGTTGAAGTCCCCGGCCATCACCACTGCCCTAGTGGTGGCGAGCTGGGTCCGCAGGGTCTGGAATAGTTCCAGGCGCTCAGCCTTCATAGGGGGAGCGTATACGTTGATGAGCCTAATCGGCTCTCCTGCCCAGGAACCGTCTACGACCAACAAGCGGCCGCAGGCGAGCTCCTGGACAGAGTCAACAGTAAATACGCTTCCCCTAATCAGGATGGCAACCCCTGCAGACTTACAGTCGCCCCCACCAGACCAGTAGGACGGGCCTTGGGTCCACTGCCTGGCCAGATGATGGTATGACCTGGAAGAGGGGAGAGTACATTCCTGCAGCATAAATACATCACTCGACTGCTTGGAAAGAAAAGTTAGCACCATCTGACATCTAGTCCTATCTCTAACACTCCTCACATTGAGGCTAAAGATGTTAAGTTTAGCAGCCATGGGGGAGAATAAAGAAGGTTAGTGCAAACGATACACCTTAGTTACCAGTCCGGTCGGGCGGATCCTCCTCGCCTGGCGGGTCCGAAAGATCCAGCAGGCCCTCTGACAGAAATTGTTCCAGGATTGTAGCCACCTGGATGTCTGTTGTGAAGTCGATGACCTCAGGTTCAGACACGAGTTCCTCCACCATCTGCTCCATTTCCTCCTGCTGCGCAAGGGAATCTTCGCAGATTTCCACGACTTGTCGCTTTGAGGACTCAGCAGCTGGGCTGTCCCTCACCTTTCTCTTCCTCTGGATGGCACCTGAGGAGACAAGAGGGGGAAAATCCTCCAGGGAGAGGACTCCAGCAGCTGGAGGGGAAGATGTTAGTGCTGCTGGAGCTGGGGAGAAGGGAGGCTGGGTTGGGAGAGGTGCAGGTGACAGGACCACTGAGATGGGTGGGTAGGAGAAGGTGAGAGCCTCAGTGGGGGTGACAGGGGTTGGGGACGGGGGGGTGGGGAGGGCCGGGCGAGGGAGGGTGGGAAGGGTAGGGCGAGGGAGGGCCGGGAGAGGGGGGGGAGGGACTGTCGTCTTCTTACCATCCTTCTTTTTCCCGGTCTTCTGTGCCGCTGGAGCTCTGGCTGGGGCGGGGTTCCCTCTGGCTGGAGCTTTCGCTGCTACAGTTGCCCAGGATCGATCCCTCTTCGGGCAGTCCTTGTAAGAGTGGGCTGCTTGTCCGCAGAGGTTGCACATTGTCCGTTTCGGGCAGTCTTTGGTCTCGTGTCCTGTTACCCGGCAGTTCTTGCAGGCGTCCTCCTTGCAGTCCTTCACCGAATGACCCTTCTTGCTGCATCTCCTGCAGATCTGCGGCATGTCCGGGTAATAGATGAGGCCGTAGGAGTTGCCCAGCGAGAATGACTGGGGCAGGTGCTGGAGGCCGTCTTCCGCGCTCGAATCCTTGTTCAGTCGGACGATTACCGACCACTTGCCAGTCCAGAAGCCGAGTCCGTTCAGGATGTGGGTGGGTTCCCTCACCACTGTGCAGAACCGCTTCAGGAGCGTGGTGATGTCTTTGCCGGGGGTGTGTGGGTTCCGCATTGAGACCGTCACCCGCCTTTCCTCTCTTTGGACAGGGCAGTTGCCCACAAAGCGAGAGAAAGGGGATTCAGGCCTCGCCGCTTTCACCATCTCCCAGTACCTTCTGCAGATGTTGATCGAAGCGAAGGTCACGAAGAACATCCCGGTCATGAAGGCCTGGATACTGATGGTCTCCGGCTTAGCGAAGCCCTGATCCAGGAGCATCTTCTGGCAGAACACTTCTTCCGTCATGTCCGGCACTCTCCCGTCCACCTCCTTGAGCTTCAGGGCCACCGTCTGCTTCATCCAGGGCTCCAGGGTTGGAGCAGCCTGGTTCGGCTTCCTGGTGGCCTGTTGGCTTGAGGAGGCTTCAGGAGGAGATGTCCTGGCCTGGGCCGGCTCACCTGGTCCATCAGCCTTCTCCTTCTGGGTGGCAGGGTTGCTGGTTGAGGCCATGGCTTCTTCCAGCTGTTCCTGTCGCTTGGGGAGGATCTTCGATAGCTCTTTCCCGAAGGGGGCGGAGCTATGCAAATCTTCTCCTTGCTGGCCGAGGTTCTTCCACGAAATTTCTTCCGCAGCGGTTCCTCGTCGAGCTTCTTCTTCTGCGGCCGAGCTTCTTCGAAGATCCCCTTCAGCAGCGGCTCTTCTCCGAAGTTCTCCTTCTTCTTCCCGGCAGCGATCTCCCGGAGCTTCTTCCTCGATGGCGGCTTCTCCCTTCTGGATCGTCGTCTTCGCTGGTTCTTCTCCGCAGTTCGTCGCCGGCTTCGTCTGGAACGCTCTTGGATCGCTAAGCTAGTGTTTATAGCCCCCAGTGGTTCTCCGAGCTATCTATCCTTACAAGGACTGATAAGAACAGATACTACACTTGATCTTAGCCAAAAGGCCGAGAAGCGATAACCCGAATGGGCCGGCCGTTGACCGAGCCTGCCTAATACTGCTGTTCACCCCTTGCAGCGATTGATTCAGCCTACTCCTAGGCAATTCCATGGGGCCCTGCAGGCTCACACACATTTACAGCTACTAAGCGGGAGGGAGGTGAATAAAGGCCGGAGAGGAAGCCAGACAGGATTTGCTTCTTTTGCTTGCACCACAATGCAGTGCTGAAAGAGGAGGAGGAATCTACATAAAAACGCCTTCCTGGCAACGCCCAAATGCCCTCCTGCCATGCAGATAAACACTGGCAGCGGCAGCAAGTGCATGCCCACAGCCACCCCTTGTTCCTTCACACCTTGTATCAGCTTTAATCCAATCCAGTCCGGTGCTGCCTGCTGAGCAGCACTGACCAACACTGCCTGGGCCCAGGCTTTTATCTCTGAGGCAGGCCCCATTATGATGTCAGAAAGCTGGCTCTGGAATCCTGAGGGCTCCACTATGACACGTGCAAAGTTCCGTCTGAACTTTATATAAGACGGTGCGGCTCAGTCAGTCACTCAGTGTTGCCTGAGAGGGCAACACTGCAACAGCCGGCCGCCAGGCTGTCTTTTTTTTGCACAGCTACTTGCCTCCAGGAGGCCACAAGAGGGAGACAAGGGACTGCAAAATGGAAAATAGGCATCCACCAACTTTACAGACAACTTCTCTTTGCTCCTACAACCTCCATCCTTGCACAGTTTGTTATTCTTCCAGGTAACATAGTAACAAATCCAAATTGCTGCTCTCTTTGTAGGCAAGCAAGGGTTTGTTGCAACTGCAATTCTTACTTCTTCTTGAAATGTAGGGACGACAGTACATTCCATCACATCCATCTAGTGTACACAGGTAGGTCCATTGTGGCGGGTAGGCGGCTGGCTGCTTTAATGGCTGTTTGCTGTTCCCCTACTCCACTCCACTCCACTATTTGACTGTGGTGCTGCATCAATCAGTGGCTGGCTCAGGTGCAGCTCTTTAACTTACCTAAAAGGGAGGGCGGAGAGAAGACAAGGAAGGTGAATGAGCTGTTCCAATGTGAAATGCCGGAAACACAGAAACACAGAAGACACACACACACACACACACACACACACACACACACACACACACACACACACACACACACACACACACACACACACACACACACACACACACACACACAACAAGAGGTGGCAATGTATTAATTAATTGCATTTAATAAATGAGCTCATTATCACACATGACTGTACAAATGCATTGTCCAACAGGTGTTGAAATAATGGGATTAAAAGGGGAGATCCCATCAGAAAGACAAAAACAATAGCAAACACAAATAGCACTTTTGGAATCTGATTTTAGTCAACACATAAGGGAAGGGTGCACCGGTCCTGGAAATACTGCAATACCAGGTCAATGCGTGGAGTGGACAGAGCAAGCTCTATTTCCATCTCCCTGTTCGAAAAATCCATTTAATATATGGTCCCCAGATAGGGGACGTATCAGATATTAAACTGATAAGAACAGATTTTTTTTTTTTTTTTTTGAAAGCCCGAGTCGTGCTTTCTATCACCCAAGTGCATAAAAAGTGCAGAGGTGCCACACAAAAAGTGCACAAGGATGCGGTCTATCGCAGCCCTTCTCTTAAAAGAGAGAGGCCCCGCATAACCATTCCCTGACCCTCCAAACCATAGGCCTAGAGGATCAAGGATCGATGGTCCCCCCTCGCCGAAGCTTAGGGAGACCCAAACACACTCCTAGGCTTCTACCTGGGCTGCCACCCCAGTGTCCACCTAGGAGCCTGCATCCTAGTTGCACCTCCCCTCCGAAGAAGGGAGGCCGGGTTGCAGGGGAAAAAGGAACCAGAAGGCCACACATTTTCCCCCTAGACCTCAGGAGGGTCCCAAAAGGGCACCGCATCCCAAAATCCTTGTGACAAACGTGACAAACACACAGTGAAAAACAAAATTAAATAAGTGGATGTGCGCTGTGATACAGCCTGGACATCCGCCAGGTATAAAAAATTCCTCATCTCCCAGCCAGAAGGCCGGGAGAATAAAGGTGTGTGCTCATATAGCGTGAAAGAGAGTGCGTGCAAGTGTGCCTTCACTCAGTGGGATCCCACCCCCAGTGAGTTAGGGCACCCCAGGGTCACCAGCCCTGGGGCACATAGCAACTCGGGCTTCCAAACTACCCGGCCTAATGACCTCGATCCGGCGGTCGCCTGGTCACCTACAAATGGTACCTTTAAACCAAATGCGTACACCAGAGCGATGACCGTTGTGGTTCCCTGCCCTCACCTCGGCGTTCTGTCATCCCCCTACGATGGCCCACGTACCACCGGCAGGGATGATTACTAACCTCAGCTTGAGCAGGTACTACACTTGATCTTAGCCAAAAGGCCGAGAAGCGATAACCCGAATGGGCCGGCCGTTGACCGAGCCTGCCTAATACTGCTGTTCACCCCTTGCAGCGATTGATTCAGCCTACTCCTAGGCAATTCCATGGGGCCCTGCAGGCTCACACACATTTACAGCTACTAAGCGGGAGGGAGGTGAATAAAGGCCGGAGAGGAAGCCAGACAGGATTTGCTTCTTTTGCTTGCACCACAATGCAGTGCTGAAAGAGGAGGAGGAATCTACATAAAAACGCCTTCCTGGCAACGCCCAAATGCCCTCCTGCCATGCAGATAAACACTGGCAGCGGCAGCAAGTGCATGCCCACAGCCACCCCTTGTTCCTTCACACCTTGTATCAGCTTTAATCCAATCCAGTCCGGTGCTGCCTGCTGAGCAGCACTGACCAACACTGCCTGGGCCCAGGCTTTTATCTCTGAGGCAGGCCCCATTATGATGTCAGAAAGCTGGCTCTGGAATCCTGAGGGCTCCACTATGACACGTGCAAAGTTCCGTCTGAACTTTATATAAGACGGTGCGGCTCAGTCAGTCACTCAGTGTTGCCTGAGAGGGCAACACTGCAACAGCCGGCCGCCAGGCTGTCTTTTTTTTGCACAGCTACTTGCCTCCAGGAGGCCACAAGAGGGAGACAAGGGACTGCAAAATGGAAAATAGGCATCCACCAACTTTACAGACAACTTCTCTTTGCTCCTACAACCTCCATCCTTGCACAGTTTGTTATTCTTCCAGGTAACATAGTAACAAATCCAAATTGCTGCTCTCTTTGTAGGCAAGCAAGGGTTTGTTGCAACTGCAATTCTTACTTCTTCTTGAAATGTAGGGACGACAGTACATTCCATCACATCCATCTAGTGTACACAGGTAGGTCCATTGTGGCGGGTAGGCGGCTGGCTGCTTTAATGGCTGTTTGCTGTTCCCCTACTCCACTCCACTCCACTATTTGACTGTGGTGCTGCATCAATCAGTGGCTGGCTCAGGTGCAGCTCTTTAACTTACCTAAAAGGGAGGGCGGAGAGAAGACAAGGAAGGTGAATGAGCTGTTCCAATGTGAAATGCCGGAAACACAGAAACACAGAAGACACACACACACACACACACACACACACACACACACACACACACACACACACACACACACACACACACACACACACACACACACACACACACACAACAAGAGGTGGCAATGTATTAATTAATTGCATTTAATAAATGAGCTCATTATCACACATGACTGTACAAATGCATTGTCCAACAGGTGTTGAAATAATGGGATTAAAAGGGGAGATCCCATCAGAAAGACAAAAACAATAGCAAACACAAATAGCACTTTTGGAATCTGATTTTAGTCAACACATAAGGGAAGGGTGCACCGGTCCTGGAAATACTGCAATACCAGGTCAATGCGTGGAGTGGACAGAGCAAGCTCTATTTCCATCTCCCTGTTCGAAAAATCCATTTAATATATGGTCCCCAGATAGGGGACGTATCAGATATTAAACTGATAAGAACAGATTTTTTTTTTTTTTTTTTGAAAGCCCGAGTCGTGCTTTCTATCACCCAAGTGCATAAAAAGTGCAGAGGTGCCACACAAAAAGTGCACAAGGATGCGGTCTATCGCAGCCCTTCTCTTAAAAGAGAGAGGCCCCGCATAACCATTCCCTGACCCTCCAAACCATAGGCCTAGAGGATCAAGGATCGATGGTCCCCCCTCGCCGAAGCTTAGGGAGACCCAAACACACTCCTAGGCTTCTACCTGGGCTGCCACCCCAGTGTCCACCTAGGAGCCTGCATCCTAGTTGCACCTCCCCTCCGAAGAAGGGAGGCCGGGTTGCAGGGGAAAAAGGAACCAGAAGGCCACACATTTTCCCCCTAGACCTCAGGAGGGTCCCAAAAGGGCACCGCATCCCAAAATCCTTGTGACAAACGTGACAAACACACAGTGAAAAACAAAATTAAATAAGTGGATGTGCGCTGTGATACAGCCTGGACATCCGCCAGGTATAAAAAATTCCTCATCTCCCAGCCAGAAGGCCGGGAGAATAAAGGTGTGTGCTCATATAGCGTGAAAGAGAGTGCGTGCAAGTGTGCCTTCACTCAGTGGGATCCCACCCCCAGTGAGTTAGGGCACCCCAGGGTCACCAGCCCTGGGGCACATAGCAACTCGGGCTTCCAAACTACCCGGCCTAATGACCTCGATCCGGCGGTCGCCTGGTCACCTACAAATGGTACCTTTAAACCAAATGCGTACACCAGAGCGATGACCGTTGTGGTTCCCTGCCCTCACCTCGGCGTTCTGTCATCCCCCTACGATGGCCCACGTACCACCGGCAGGGATGATTACTAACCTCAGCTTGAGCAGGTACTACACTTGATCTTAGCCAAAAGGCCGAGAAGCGATAACCCGAATGGGCCGGCCGTTGACCGAGCCTGCCTAATACTGCTGTTCACCCCTTGCAGCGATTGATTCAGCCTACTCCTAGGCAATTCCATGGGGCCCTGCAGGCTCACACACATTTACAGCTACTAAGCGGGAGGGAGGTGAATAAAGGCCGGAGAGGAAGCCAGACAGGATTTGCTTCTTTTGCTTGCACCACAATGCAGTGCTGAAAGAGGAGGAGGAATCTACATAAAAACGCCTTCCTGGCAACGCCCAAATGCCCTCCTGCCATGCAGATAAACACTGGCAGCGGCAGCAAGTGCATGCCCACAGCCACCCCTTGTTCCTTCACACCTTGTATCAGCTTTAATCCAATCCAGTCCGGTGCTGCCTGCTGAGCAGCACTGACCAACACTGCCTGGGCCCAGGCTTTTATCTCTGAGGCAGGCCCCATTATGATGTCAGAAAGCTGGCTCTGGAATCCTGAGGGCTCCACTATGACACGTGCAAAGTTCCGTCTGAACTTTATATAAGACGGTGCGGCTCAGTCAGTCACTCAGTGTTGCCTGAGAGGGCAACACTGCAACAGCCGGCCGCCAGGCTGTCTTTTTTTTGCACAGCTACTTGCCTCCAGGAGGCCACAAGAGGGAGACAAGGGACTGCAAAATGGAAAATAGGCATCCACCAACTTTACAGACAACTTCTCTTTGCTCCTACAACCTCCATCCTTGCACAGTTTGTTATTCTTCCAGGTAACATAGTAACAAATCCAAATTGCTGCTCTCTTTGTAGGCAAGCAAGGGTTTGTTGCAACTGCAATTCTTACTTCTTCTTGAAATGTAGGGACGACAGTACATTCCATCACATCCATCTAGTGTACACAGGTAGGTCCATTGTGGCGGGTAGGCGGCTGGCTGCTTTAATGGCTGTTTGCTGTTCCCCTACTCCACTCCACTCCACTATTTGACTGTGGTGCTGCATCAATCAGTGGCTGGCTCAGGTGCAGCTCTTTAACTTACCTAAAAGGGAGGGCGGAGAGAAGACAAGGAAGGTGAATGAGCTGTTCCAATGTGAAATGCCGGAAACACAGAAACACAGAAGACACACACACACACACACACACACACACACACACACACAACAAGAGGTGGCAATGTATTAATTAATTGCATTTAATAAATGAGCTCATTATCACACATGACTGTACAAATGCATTGTCCAACAGGTGTTGAAATAATGGGATTAAAAGGGGAGATCCCATCAGAAAGACAAAAACAATAGCAAACACAAATAGCACTTTTGGAATCTGATTTTAGTCAACACATAAGGGAAGGGTGCACCGGTCCTGGAAATACTGCAATACCAGGTCAATGCGTGGAGTGGACAGAGCAAGCTCTATTTCCATCTCCCTGTTCGAAAAATCCATTTAATATATGGTCCCCAGATAGGGGACGTATCAGATATTAAACTGATAAGAACAGATTTTTTTTTTTTTTTTTTTTTTTTTTTTTTTTTTTTTTTTTTTTTCTTAAAGCCCGAGTCGTGCTTTCTATCACCCAAGTGCATAAAAAGTGCAGAGGTGCCACACAAAAAGTGCACAAGGATGCGGTCTATCGCAGCCCTTCTCTTAAAAGAGAGAGGCCCCGCATAACCATTCCCTGACCCTCCAAACCATAGGCCTAGAGGATCAAGGATCGATGGTCCCCCCTCGCCGAAGCTTAGGGAGACCCAAACACACTCCTAGGCTTCTACCTGGGCTGCCACCCCAGTGTCCACCTAGGAGCCTGCATCCTAGTTGCACCTCCCCTCCGAAGAAGGGAGGCCGGGTTGCAGGGGAAAAAGGAACCAGAAGGCCACACATTTTCCCCCTAGACCTCAGGAGGGTCCCAAAAGGGCACCGCATCCCAAAATCCTTGTGACAAACGTGACAAACACACAGTGAAAAACAAAATTAAATAAGTGGATGTGCGCTGTGATACAGCCTGGACATCCGCCAGGTATAAAAAATTCCTCATCTCCCAGCCAGAAGGCCGGGAGAATAAAGGTGTGTGCTCATATAGCGTGAAAGAGAGTGCGTGCAAGTGTGCCTTCACTCAGTGGGATCCCACCCCCAGTGAGTTAGGGCACCCCAGGGTCACCAGCCCTGGGGCACATAGCAACTCGGGCTTCCAAACTACCCGGCCTAATGACCTCGATCCGGCGGTCGCCTGGTCACCTACAAATGGTACCTTTAAACCAAATGCGTACACCAGAGCGATGACCGTTGTGGTTCCCTGCCCTCACCTCGGCGTTCTGTCATCCCCCTACGATGGCCCACGTACCACCGGCAGGGATGATTACTAACCTCAGCTTGAGCAGGTACTACACTTGATCTTAGCCAAAAGGCCGAGAAGCGATAACCCGAATGGGCCGGCCGTTGACCGAGCCTGCCTAATACTGCTGTTCACCCCTTGCAGCGATTGATTCAGCCTACTCCTAGGCAATTCCATGGGGCCCTGCAGGCTCACACACATTTACAGCTACTAAGCGGGAGGGAGGTGAATAAAGGCCGGAGAGGAAGCCAGACAGGATTTGCTTCTTTTGCTTGCACCACAATGCAGTGCTGAAAGAGGAGGAGGAATCTACATAAAAACGCCTTCCTGGCAACGCCCAAATGCCCTCCTGCCATGCAGATAAACACTGGCAGCGGCAGCAAGTGCATGCCCACAGCCACCCCTTGTTCCTTCACACCTTGTATCAGCTTTAATCCAATCCAGTCCGGTGCTGCCTGCTGAGCAGCACTGACCAACACTGCCTGGGCCCAGGCTTTTATCTCTGAGGCAGGCCCCATTATGATGTCAGAAAGCTGGCTCTGGAATCCTGAGGGCTCCACTATGACACGTGCAAAGTTCCGTCTGAACTTTATATAAGACGGTGCGGCTCAGTCAGTCACTCAGTGTTGCCTGAGAGGGCAACACTGCAACAGCCGGCCGCCAGGCTGTCTTTTTTTTGCACAGCTACTTGCCTCCAGGAGGCCACAAGAGGGAGACAAGGGACTGCAAAATGGAAAATAGGCATCCACCAACTTTACAGACAACTTCTCTTTGCTCCTACAACCTCCATCCTTGCACAGTTTGTTATTCTTCCAGGTAACATAGTAACAAATCCAAATTGCTGCTCTCTTTGTAGGCAAGCAAGGGTTTGTTGCAACTGCAATTCTTACTTCTTCTTGAAATGTAGGGACGACAGTACATTCCATCACATCCATCTAGTGTACACAGGTAGGTCCATTGTGGCGGGTAGGCGGCTGGCTGCTTTAATGGCTGTTTGCTGTTCCCCTACTCCACTCCACTCCACTATTTGACTGTGGTGCTGCATCAATCAGTGGCTGGCTCAGGTGCAGCTCTTTAACTTACCTAAAAGGGAGGGCGGAGAGAAGACAAGGAAGGTGAATGAGCTGTTCCAATGTGAAATGCCGGAAACACAGAAACACAGAAGACACACACACACACACACACACACACACACACACACACACACACACACACACACACACACACACAACAAGAGGTGGCAATGTATTAATTAATTGCATTTAATAAATGAGCTCATTATCACACATGACTGTACAAATGCATTGTCCAACAGGTGTTGAAATAATGGGATTAAAAGGGGAGATCCCATCAGAAAGACAAAAACAATAGCAAACACAAATAGCACTTTTGGAATCTGATTTTAGTCAACACATAAGGGAAGGGTGCACCGGTCCTGGAAATACTGCAATACCAGGTCAATGCGTGGAGTGGACAGAGCAAGCTCTATTTCCATCTCCCTGTTCGAAAAATCCATTTAATATATGGTCCCCAGATAGGGGACGTATCAGATATTAAACTGATAAGAACAGATTTTTTTTTTTTTTTTTTGAAAGCCCGAGTCGTGCTTTCTATCACCCAAGTGCATAAAAAGTGCAGAGGTGCCACACAAAAAGTGCACAAGGATGCGGTCTATCGCAGCCCTTCTCTTAAAAGAGAGAGGCCCCGCATAACCATTCCCTGACCCTCCAAACCATAGGCCTAGAGGATCAAGGATCGATGGTCCCCCCTCGCCGAAGCTTAGGGAGACCCAAACACACTCCTAGGCTTCTACCTGGGCTGCCACCCCAGTGTCCACCTAGGAGCCTGCATCCTAGTTGCACCTCCCCTCCGAAGAAGGGAGGCCGGGTTGCAGGGGAAAAAGGAACCAGAAGGCCACACATTTTCCCCCTAGACCTCAGGAGGGTCCCAAAAGGGCACCGCATCCCAAAATCCTTGTGACAAACGTGACAAACACACAGTGAAAAACAAAATTAAATAAGTGGATGTGCGCTGTGATACAGCCTGGACATCCGCCAGGTATAAAAAATTCCTCATCTCCCAGCCAGAAGGCCGGGAGAATAAAGGTGTGTGCTCATATAGCGTGAAAGAGAGTGCGTGCAAGTGTGCCTTCACTCAGTGGGATCCCACCCCCAGTGAGTTAGGGCACCCCAGGGTCACCAGCCCTGGGGCACATAGCAACTCGGGCTTCCAAACTACCCGGCCTAATGACCTCGATCCGGCGGTCGCCTGGTCACCTACAAATGGTACCTTTAAACCAAATGCGTACACCAGAGCGATGACCGTTGTGGTTCCCTGCCCTCACCTCGGCGTTCTGTCATCCCCCTACGATGGCCCACGTACCACCGGCAGGGATGATTACTAACCTCAGCTTGAGCAGGTACTACACTTGATCTTAGCCAAAAGGCCGAGAAGCGATAACCCGAATGGGCCGGCCGTTGACCGAGCCTGCCTAATACTGCTGTTCACCCCTTGCAGCGATTGATTCAGCCTACTCCTAGGCAATTCCATGGGGCCCTGCAGGCTCACACACATTTACAGCTACTAAGCGGGAGGGAGGTGAATAAAGGCCGGAGAGGAAGCCAGACAGGATTTGCTTCTTTTGCTTGCACCACAATGCAGTGCTGAAAGAGGAGGAGGAATCTACATAAAAACGCCTTCCTGGCAACGCCCAAATGCCCTCCTGCCATGCAGATAAACACTGGCAGCGGCAGCAAGTGCATGCCCACAGCCACCCCTTGTTCCTTCACACCTTGTATCAGCTTTAATCCAATCCAGTCCGGTGCTGCCTGCTGAGCAGCACTGACCAACACTGCCTGGGCCCAGGCTTTTATCTCTGAGGCAGGCCCCATTATGATGTCAGAAAGCTGGCTCTGGAATCCTGAGGGCTCCACTATGACACGTGCAAAGTTCCGTCTGAACTTTATATAAGACGGTGCGGCTCAGTCAGTCACTCAGTGTTGCCTGAGAGGGCAACACTGCAACAGCCGGCCGCCAGGCTGTCTTTTTTTTGCACAGCTACTTGCCTCCAGGAGGCCACAAGAGGGAGACAAGGGACTGCAAAATGGAAAATAGGCATCCACCAACTTTACAGACAACTTCTCTTTGCTCCTACAACCTCCATCCTTGCACAGTTTGTTATTCTTCCAGGTAACATAGTAACAAATCCAAATTGCTGCTCTCTTTGTAGGCAAGCAAGGGTTTGTTGCAACTGCAATTCTTACTTCTTCTTGAAATGTAGGGACGACAGTACATTCCATCACATCCATCTAGTGTACACAGGTAGGTCCATTGTGGCGGGTAGGCGGCTGGCTGCTTTAATGGCTGTTTGCTGTTCCCCTACTCCACTCCACTCCACTATTTGACTGTGGTGCTGCATCAATCAGTGGCTGGCTCAGGTGCAGCTCTTTAACTTACCTAAAAGGGAGGGCGGAGAGAAGACAAGGAAGGTGAATGAGCTGTTCCAATGTGAAATGCCGGAAACACAGAAACACAGAAGACACACACACACACACACACACACACACACACACACACACACACACACACACACACACACACACACACAACAAGAGGTGGCAATGTATTAATTAATTGCATTTAATAAATGAGCTCATTATCACACATGACTGTACAAATGCATTGTCCAACAGGTGTTGAAATAATGGGATTAAAAGGGGAGATCCCATCAGAAAGACAAAAACAATAGCAAACACAAATAGCACTTTTGGAATCTGATTTTAGTCAACACATAAGGGAAGGGTGCACCGGTCCTGGAAATACTGCAATACCAGGTCAATGCGTGGAGTGGACAGAGCAAGCTCTATTTCCATCTCCCTGTTCGAAAAATCCATTTAATATATGGTCCCCAGATAGGGGACGTATCAGATATTAAACTGATAAGAACAGATTTTTTTTTTTTTTTTTTTTTTTTTAACCCTCAGAGGTAAAAATATAAGTTCATTATATTTTTTGCACCTCAAACACTTTCACCAAACGTACACTCTGTATTTAGTGCGTTTCTTTAAGCTCATCATCGGGTCAATGATTTTTCTTTTTTAAACATATTTATTTACATTTACAATTAAACAAAAAAGGCATACAATCCCATCACCTTAGTCTAAACCCTTCACTCCACCCACCATTTATACTTTAACTACATACCTCCACTTCAAAAATTTCCAAATACCCTCTGCATCTGCTTCCCCAAACCTTTTCTTGTCCGACAAATATACCACATACATTCTATCCAAAATCATCCTCAAACACCCTTCTACCGTCACTTCCTTTCTTCTAAAGACATACAAATTCCTTACATCCCACAAAACTTCTTTAATGATTGCTAACATAATACACCACACCCTCTGTTTTTTCCTATCTAACATTCCCAACCCAAACATTATTACCTCAAACGTCAGTTTTTTAACCCCAACCACCTCTTTACACAAAGGACTCACACCCTTCCACACTTCCTGAGCCACATCACAATTCCAGAATAAATGTAAAATACTTTCACACCCTCCACACCCCACTCTTGGACATGCTTCACTCCTCCCAATCCCACGATTTCTTTGAAACTCTCTCACAGGCAACGCTCCATGCATACTTTGCCATACAATCTCTTTTTGTCTATTTGTTATCCCATCCGTTTCCAAACTCTTCCATACTCTCCCTACATTCGCCCTTCTCACCATATTTATAGGACACTGCACTTCTTTTCCTTCAATACATCTCAACATCTCTTTTTTATTTCTCAACACATCACCCTTCCCCAACAACTCATAGCTTTTCAAGAACTTTTCCACATACAGATACCACTTTGGACATATAAGTGCATACGGCACTCTTAAATCTCTCCCTATCCATCCTAATCTGCATAACACACTCCCACTCAGATATCTTACCATACATGCAAATTTCCAATCACCTCCCATCATCCTTCTTACTGCAAACACACTATTCACTCCCAAATATACCTCAATATTAGGAAACCCCATTCCCCCATTCTTTACACTTTTCCTCACAGTCTCTCTCTTCACTCTCTCCATCTTAGAACCCCAAAAAAATACCATCAGCACTCTATTCAATCTTCTCAGCATCATATACCCTGGCGGAAAGACAAAAGCAACATACAACAAAATTGGTAAAATCACACTTTTAATCACAAGAATCTTCCCAGCAAAAGACAATTCTCTCAAACGCCAGAAATTCATTTTCTTAATAATCTTTTTACCAACATCCTCCCAACTTTCATTCCCATCCAATTTTTCATCAAATTTCACCCCCAAAATCTGAATCGCTCCTTCCACACATTTTACACCTAAATCTTCTCTCCTCCCAATGTTCCCAAACCTCTTACATTCACTCTTATCCCAATTTACTCTAAATGCAGATGCCCCACAGAACAAAGCAACTAACAATTTTGCACGCCTTACCGCAGCATCGGATTCACAGATCACACACACATCATCCATGTATGCTAATACTCTTACTTCTTTCCCACCACAACCAGGAATCTTCACACCTCTCATACATTTATCCTTCCGAAACATCTGTAATAAAGGCTCAATCGCACAAATAAAGGCAATCGGAGACAGGGGACACCCCTGCCTCACACCGGAACCCACACTTATCTCACCACCAACCCATCCATTAATGAGAATCTTACTATACACATTCTTATACAACACTCTTACAACATTCACAAAGTCACTAGGAAAACCCATTCTTACCAAAACTCTAAATAAAAAATCATGCGCCAAACGATCAAAAGCCTTTTCAAAATCAATTGACAGAACATTCAATACTTGTTTCCTCTCCATGCTATCCCATATCACATCTCTCAGCAAACACAAATTCTCACTAATCCTCCTCCCCGGCACTCCACACACTTGCTCCTCCCCAACCACCTGACCAATCACATCTCTCATCCTATTTGCAATCAGCTTAGCAAACACCTTATACTCCACATTCAACAAAGTAATCGGCCTCCAATTTTTAACATCATTCACATCCCCTTTCTTATAAATCAAAACCACCACCCCACTTTTCATACTTTCAACCATCCTACCATTCTCCCACATAAATTTATAAACTTGCACCACATCATCCTTAATCACGTCCCACATTTTTATGTAAAATTCCATCGGTAACCCATCATCCCCTGGGGTCTTATTCACAGCCATACTATCCAACACTCTCTTTACTTCATCCTCCTCAATGTTTCTCATCAAATTTGCATATTCAATTACTTCCACCCTATTTTCAATCATACTCACCACTTCAGCCTCCAAGTCCCTATCAATCTCTTTCACTGCATACAATTCTTTATAAAAACTTTCAACCACAGGAAACACTGCTTTTCCTTTCACCACCCTTCCATTTTTATCATACACTCTCACCAAATCCTCCTTTTTCCCCACTACTTTTTTGAAAAAATACCTAGAACATTTTTCCCCCTTTTCCAATTTATCTAATTTTGACTGATACATAATCTTTCTACCTTTTTCTAACAACCATTCCCTCATCTCATTTTTCACACAATCAATCTCCTCATCCACACTCCAACCTCTCTTTTTAACCTTCTGGAGAAAATTCAACCTTATATTATAACATTCATACCTCTTCCTTCTCTCCACAGCTTTCCTATAACCAACCTTTCTAAAAAACACACGTGTTCTTTCTTTAACCCAATCCCACCATGTTATTATATCCACAAAATCACCTTTTTTCTCACACCAAAACCTATATGTATCCACATATTTTCCACAAACACTCTCATCATCCAACAAACTCACATTCAATTTCCATAAACCCCTCCCACTCCCACAATCCTCATCCCAGACCAACTCACACTTAATGCACTCGTGATCAGAATATCCTACCTTCATTTGCATATATCCCTTACCCATCACCCCCTTAGAAACAAAAATCATATCAATTCTACTACTGTGTCTCCCACTATCCGCATAATAAGTATCTACTATAGGGTTAACACCACACAGGTGCACTACATCCCTCAATCCAAAATCAGTGAGTACAGACTTTAGCACATTCCCAGACACATCCAAATCCCCTCTAGTATCACAGTTAAAATCCCCCACCCACACAATATGTTCCCTACCTGGCAAAAACAGTTTAATTCTCTCAAACAACTCCACTCTCTCTTCCTTTTTTGCAGACGCATACACATTAATTACACGCACATTCACACCACATACTTTTATAACCACTAACAGGCACCGCCCCTCCTCAATCACTGTGTAGCTACAAACCTCCACCCTGCTACTCCTAACCAAAACCCCCACACCATCATTTCTATTGTGACTAGAACATGACCATATTGCTGCACCAAAACCCCACTCCTCCTGCTTAACTATATACTCTATCCCACACTCCTGCACACAAATTAAATCTGCTCCACTGAAAGACAATTCCTCCAAAATGGCTGCTCTCCTGGCCCGGTTTTTAAACACCCGGACATTGGAAGACAAAATTTTAAACGACATTTTATAACTGCCCTAGGCAGAAAAAGGTGAAAAAACACAAAGCAGAACCCTCAAACTTTCCGGGTTAAAGGCCCGGGAGAGTTTTCTTCACTAGTCTCATACTCCATGTTCGGCTCAAACAATGCCTGAAAGGCGTTCGCCGTCTCCACACTTTGCGTCTCCACCACTTCAATTCTCTGTTTTTTTGGAAAGTTCCCCACTCTCTGTGGGCGAAAAGACATCTCCACTTCTCTCACTGGACTCAACACTCCAGAGGAAGACCATTCTGATATCCTCTGAGATTCTTCTACCACAGGGCTTGGCATGTCCTCAATGAAAGTTTCCTCAATTGCCTGCACCTGCGTGCTATCTCGCTCAGCCTCAGCCAATATTGCATCAAGGATTTCTTTCTGCCTTTGCTCCTCCACCTCCCTTTCTATCCTTAACCTCTCATTGGCTTCCTCTTGCTTCTGGATATTCTTCTGTCTCTGTGCCTCTCTTTCCTTTTCCTCTTTCTCCTTTCTCTTCTTGCCCACTGGGCAATCTCTATACAGGTGCCCCACTTCACCACACAAATCACACGATCGGGGTTCCGTACATGCACCTGCCTCATGTCCAGCCATCTTACAATTCCTGCACACCTTCACCCCAGGGCAGCATTCCTTAGTGTGACCAAACTGGTGACAGAACCGGCAAAATTTTGGCATATTTTGATAATACAAATATCCTCTATAGCCAGCAATGGAAAAGGACAATGGAGGGCTCTTAACTCCACCAATACAATCCGGGTCCAGCTTAAACTGGACGAAAAATTTATAAGTTCCATTAAACACTTTCAATGAGCTGGTCATTTTGGTTCCCCCTTTCACACTGGTGCAATATAAACTCAAAAAGTTCTTGATTAAGTCCAGCTGGGTAAATGGGTTGAAGACATGTACAAATAGTACCCTCTCTCCCATAGCAAATAGAGGCACAAAAGAGACATTTTTCAAAACCTCACAGTTAGCATTCACTTTTAAGGCTTCATAGAAATTTAAACAGTCATTTTCTTCTTGAAAGGACACATCATACAATCCTTGCTTTCTGTTTTCTTGCACACAGAATAATTTATAAAGAGGGATACCTGCCATGTCGACCACCAGCTTCCTTCCAACAAATTCAATGGTGTTCTTACCAGAATCACTTGGGTCTACCTTAATTCGAATGGTTCTCTCCACTGGTGTTGTCCTTGCTGCATCCATGCTGACTATACCTGCCGATCCACGATCACAGAACGATCACCACTCTGGTTCCTCCCAAGGGAAAACCCGCACCCCCTGACCAAGACCAGAGCAATAAACTCTGATCTTAGCCAAAAGGCCGAGAAGCGATAACCCGAATGGGCCGGCCGTTGACCGAGCCTGCCTAATACTGCTGTTCACCCCTTGCAGCGATTGATTCAGCCTACTCCTAGGCAATTCCATGGGGCCCTGCAGGCTCACACACATTTACAGCTACTAAGCGGGAGGGAGGTGAATAAAGGCCGGAGAGGAAGCCAGACAGGATTTGCTTCTTTTGCTTGCACCACAATGCAGTGCTGAAAGAGGAGGAGGAATCTACATAAAAACGCCTTCCTGGCAACGCCCAAATGCCCTCCTGCCATGCAGATAAACACTGGCAGCGGCAGCAAGTGCATGCCCACAGCCACCCCTTGTTCCTTCACACCTTGTATCAGCTTTAATCCAATCCAGTCCGGTGCTGCCTGCTGAGCAGCACTGACCAACACTGCCTGGGCCCAGGCTTTTATCTCTGAGGCAGGCCCCATTATGATGTCAGAAAGCTGGCTCTGGAATCCTGAGGGCTCCACTATGACACGTGCAAAGTTCCGTCTGAACTTTATATAAGACGGTGCGGCTCAGTCAGTCACTCAGTGTTGCCTGAGAGGGCAACACTGCAACAGCCGGCCGCCAGGCTGTCTTTTTTTTGCACAGCTACTTGCCTCCAGGAGGCCACAAGAGGGAGACAAGGGACTGCAAAATGGAAAATAGGCATCCACCAACTTTACAGACAACTTCTCTTTGCTCCTACAACCTCCATCCTTGCACAGTTTGTTATTCTTCCAGGTAACATAGTAACAAATCCAAATTGCTGCTCTCTTTGTAGGCAAGCAAGGGTTTGTTGCAACTGCAATTCTTACTTCTTCTTGAAATGTAGGGACGACAGTACATTCCATCACATCCATCTAGTGTACACAGGTAGGTCCATTGTGGCGGGTAGGCGGCTGGCTGCTTTAATGGCTGTTTGCTGTTCCCCTACTCCACTCCACTCCACTATTTGACTGTGGTGCTGCATCAATCAGTGGCTGGCTCAGGTGCAGCTCTTTAACTTACCTAAAAGGGAGGGCGGAGAGAAGACAAGGAAGGTGAATGAGCTGTTCCAATGTGAAATGCCGGAAACACAGAAACACAGAAGACACACACACACACACACACACACACACACACACACACACACACACACACACACACACACACACACACACACACACACACACAACAAGAGGTGGCAATGTATTAATTAATTGCATTTAATAAATGAGCTCATTATCACACATGACTGTACAAATGCATTGTCCAACAGGTGTTGAAATAATGGGATTAAAAGGGGAGATCCCATCAGAAAGACAAAAACAATAGCAAACACAAATAGCACTTTTGGAATCTGATTTTAGTCAACACATAAGGGAAGGGTGCACCGGTCCTGGAAATACTGCAATACCAGGTCAATGCGTGGAGTGGACAGAGCAAGCTCTATTTCCATCTCCCTGTTCGAAAAATCCATTTAATATATGGTCCCCAGATAGGGGACGTATCAGATATTAAACTGATAAGAACAGATTTTTTTTTTTTTTTTTTGAAAGCCCGAGTCGTGCTTTCTATCACCCAAGTGCATAAAAAGTGCAGAGGTGCCACACAAAAAGTGCACAAGGATGCGGTCTATCGCAGCCCTTCTCTTAAAAGAGAGAGGCCCCGCATAACCATTCCCTGACCCTCCAAACCATAGGCCTAGAGGATCAAGGATCGATGGTCCCCCCTCGCCGAAGCTTAGGGAGACCCAAACACACTCCTAGGCTTCTACCTGGGCTGCCACCCCAGTGTCCACCTAGGAGCCTGCATCCTAGTTGCACCTCCCCTCCGAAGAAGGGAGGCCGGGTTGCAGGGGAAAAAGGAACCAGAAGGCCACACATTTTCCCCCTAGACCTCAGGAGGGTCCCAAAAGGGCACCGCATCCCAAAATCCTTGTGACAAACGTGACAAACACACAGTGAAAAACAAAATTAAATAAGTGGATGTGCGCTGTGATACAGCCTGGACATCCGCCAGGTATAAAAAATTCCTCATCTCCCAGCCAGAAGGCCGGGAGAATAAAGGTGTGTGCTCATATAGCGTGAAAGAGAGTGCGTGCAAGTGTGCCTTCACTCAGTGGGATCCCACCCCCAGTGAGTTAGGGCACCCCAGGGTCACCAGCCCTGGGGCACATAGCAACTCGGGCTTCCAAACTACCCGGCCTAATGACCTCGATCCGGCGGTCGCCTGGTCACCTACAAATGGTACCTTTAAACCAAATGCGTACACCAGAGCGATGACCGTTGTGGTTCCCTGCCCTCACCTCGGCGTTCTGTCATCCCCCTACGATGGCCCACGTACCACCGGCAGGGATGATTACTAACCTCAGCTTGAGCAGGTACTACACTTGATCTTAGCCAAAAGGCCGAGAAGCGATAACCCGAATGGGCCGGCCGTTGACCGAGCCTGCCTAATACTGCTGTTCACCCCTTGCAGCGATTGATTCAGCCTACTCCTAGGCAATTCCATGGGGCCCTGCAGGCTCACACACATTTACAGCTACTAAGCGGGAGGGAGGTGAATAAAGGCCGGAGAGGAAGCCAGACAGGATTTGCTTCTTTTGCTTGCACCACAATGCAGTGCTGAAAGAGGAGGAGGAATCTACATAAAAACGCCTTCCTGGCAACGCCCAAATGCCCTCCTGCCATGCAGATAAACACTGGCAGCGGCAGCAAGTGCATGCCCACAGCCACCCCTTGTTCCTTCACACCTTGTATCAGCTTTAATCCAATCCAGTCCGGTGCTGCCTGCTGAGCAGCACTGACCAACACTGCCTGGGCCCAGGCTTTTATCTCTGAGGCAGGCCCCATTATGATGTCAGAAAGCTGGCTCTGGAATCCTGAGGGCTCCACTATGACACGTGCAAAGTTCCGTCTGAACTTTATATAAGACGGTGCGGCTCAGTCAGTCACTCAGTGTTGCCTGAGAGGGCAACACTGCAACAGCCGGCCGCCAGGCTGTCTTTTTTTTGCACAGCTACTTGCCTCCAGGAGGCCACAAGAGGGAGACAAGGGACTGCAAAATGGAAAATAGGCATCCACCAACTTTACAGACAACTTCTCTTTGCTCCTACAACCTCCATCCTTGCACAGTTTGTTATTCTTCCAGGTAACATAGTAACAAATCCAAATTGCTGCTCTCTTTGTAGGCAAGCAAGGGTTTGTTGCAACTGCAATTCTTACTTCTTCTTGAAATGTAGGGACGACAGTACATTCCATCACATCCATCTAGTGTACACAGGTAGGTCCATTGTGGCGGGTAGGCGGCTGGCTGCTTTAATGGCTGTTTGCTGTTCCCCTACTCCACTCCACTCCACTATTTGACTGTGGTGCTGCATCAATCAGTGGCTGGCTCAGGTGCAGCTCTTTAACTTACCTAAAAGGGAGGGCGGAGAGAAGACAAGGAAGGTGAATGAGCTGTTCCAATGTGAAATGCCGGAAACACAGAAACACAGAAGACACACACACACACACACACACACACACACACACACACACACACACACACACACACACACACACACACACACACACACAACAAGAGGTGGCAATGTATTAATTAATTGCATTTAATAAATGAGCTCATTATCACACATGACTGTACAAATGCATTGTCCAACAGGTGTTGAAATAATGGGATTAAAAGGGGAGATCCCATCAGAAAGACAAAAACAATAGCAAACACAAATAGCACTTTTGGAATCTGATTTTAGTCAACACATAAGGGAAGGGTGCACCGGTCCTGGAAATACTGCAATACCAGGTCAATGCGTGGAGTGGACAGAGCAAGCTCTATTTCCATCTCCCTGTTCGAAAAATCCATTTAATATATGGTCCCCAGATAGGGGACGTATCAGATATTAAACTGATAAGAACAGATTTTTTTTTTTTTTTTTTGAAAGCCCGAGTCGTGCTTTCTATCACCCAAGTGCATAAAAAGTGCAGAGGTGCCACACAAAAAGTGCACAAGGATGCGGTCTATCGCAGCCCTTCTCTTAAAAGAGAGAGGCCCCGCATAACCATTCCCTGACCCTCCAAACCATAGGCCTAGAGGATCAAGGATCGATGGTCCCCCCTCGCCGAAGCTTAGGGAGACCCAAACACACTCCTAGGCTTCTACCTGGGCTGCCACCCCAGTGTCCACCTAGGAGCCTGCATCCTAGTTGCACCTCCCCTCCGAAGAAGGGAGGCCGGGTTGCAGGGGAAAAAGGAACCAGAAGGCCACACATTTTCCCCCTAGACCTCAGGAGGGTCCCAAAAGGGCACCGCATCCCAAAATCCTTGTGACAAACGTGACAAACACACAGTGAAAAACAAAATTAAATAAGTGGATGTGCGCTGTGATACAGCCTGGACATCCGCCAGGTATAAAAAATTCCTCATCTCCCAGCCAGAAGGCCGGGAGAATAAAGGTGTGTGCTCATATAGCGTGAAAGAGAGTGCGTGCAAGTGTGCCTTCACTCAGTGGGATCCCACCCCCAGTGAGTTAGGGCACCCCAGGGTCACCAGCCCTGGGGCACATAGCAACTCGGGCTTCCAAACTACCCGGCCTAATGACCTCGATCCGGCGGTCGCCTGGTCACCTACAAATGGTACCTTTAAACCAAATGCGTACACCAGAGCGATGACCGTTGTGGTTCCCTGCCCTCACCTCGGCGTTCTGTCATCCCCCTACGATGGCCCACGTACCACCGGCAGGGATGATTACTAACCTCAGCTTGAGCAGGTACTACACTTGATCTTAGCCAAAAGGCCGAGAAGCGATAACCCGAATGGGCCGGCCGTTGACCGAGCCTGCCTAATACTGCTGTTCACCCCTTGCAGCGATTGATTCAGCCTACTCCTAGGCAATTCCATGGGGCCCTGCAGGCTCACACACATTTACAGCTACTAAGCGGGAGGGAGGTGAATAAAGGCCGGAGAGGAAGCCAGACAGGATTTGCTTCTTTTGCTTGCACCACAATGCAGTGCTGAAAGAGGAGGAGGAATCTACATAAAAACGCCTTCCTGGCAACGCCCAAATGCCCTCCTGCCATGCAGATAAACACTGGCAGCGGCAGCAAGTGCATGCCCACAGCCACCCCTTGTTCCTTCACACCTTGTATCAGCTTTAATCCAATCCAGTCCGGTGCTGCCTGCTGAGCAGCACTGACCAACACTGCCTGGGCCCAGGCTTTTATCTCTGAGGCAGGCCCCATTATGATGTCAGAAAGCTGGCTCTGGAATCCTGAGGGCTCCACTATGACACGTGCAAAGTTCCGTCTGAACTTTATATAAGACGGTGCGGCTCAGTCAGTCACTCAGTGTTGCCTGAGAGGGCAACACTGCAACAGCCGGCCGCCAGGCTGTCTTTTTTTTGCACAGCTACTTGCCTCCAGGAGGCCACAAGAGGGAGACAAGGGACTGCAAAATGGAAAATAGGCATCCACCAACTTTACAGACAACTTCTCTTTGCTCCTACAACCTCCATCCTTGCACAGTTTGTTATTCTTCCAGGTAACATAGTAACAAATCCAAATTGCTGCTCTCTTTGTAGGCAAGCAAGGGTTTGTTGCAACTGCAATTCTTACTTCTTCTTGAAATGTAGGGACGACAGTACATTCCATCACATCCATCTAGTGTACACAGGTAGGTCCATTGTGGCGGGTAGGCGGCTGGCTGCTTTAATGGCTGTTTGCTGTTCCCCTACTCCACTCCACTCCACTATTTGACTGTGGTGCTGCATCAATCAGTGGCTGGCTCAGGTGCAGCTCTTTAACTTACCTAAAAGGGAGGGCGGAGAGAAGACAAGGAAGGTGAATGAGCTGTTCCAATGTGAAATGCCGGAAACACAGAAACACAGAAGACACACACACACACACACACACACACACACACACACACACACACACACACACACACACACACACACACACACACACACACACACACACACACACACACACACACACACACACACACACACACAACAAGAGGTGGCAATGTATTAATTAATTGCATTTAATAAATGAGCTCATTATCACACATGACTGTACAAATGCATTGTCCAACAGGTGTTGAAATAATGGGATTAAAAGGGGAGATCCCATCAGAAAGACAAAAACAATAGCAAACACAAATAGCACTTTTGGAATCTGATTTTAGTCAACACATAAGGGAAGGGTGCACCGGTCCTGGAAATACTGCAATACCAGGTCAATGCGTGGAGTGGACAGAGCAAGCTCTATTTCCATCTCCCTGTTCGAAAAATCCATTTAATATATGGTCCCCAGATAGGGGACGTATCAGATATTAAACTGATAAGAACAGATTTTTTTTTTTTTTTTTTGAAAGCCCGAGTCGTGCTTTCTATCACCCAAGTGCATAAAAAGTGCAGAGGTGCCACACAAAAAGTGCACAAGGATGCGGTCTATCGCAGCCCTTCTCTTAAAAGAGAGAGGCCCCGCATAACCATTCCCTGACCCTCCAAACCATAGGCCTAGAGGATCAAGGATCGATGGTCCCCCCTCGCCGAAGCTTAGGGAGACCCAAACACACTCCTAGGCTTCTACCTGGGCTGCCACCCCAGTGTCCACCTAGGAGCCTGCATCCTAGTTGCACCTCCCCTCCGAAGAAGGGAGGCCGGGTTGCAGGGGAAAAAGGAACCAGAAGGCCACACATTTTCCCCCTAGACCTCAGGAGGGTCCCAAAAGGGCACCGCATCCCAAAATCCTTGTGACAAACGTGACAAACACACAGTGAAAAACAAAATTAAATAAGTGGATGTGCGCTGTGATACAGCCTGGACATCCGCCAGGTATAAAAAATTCCTCATCTCCCAGCCAGAAGGCCGGGAGAATAAAGGTGTGTGCTCATATAGCGTGAAAGAGAGTGCGTGCAAGTGTGCCTTCACTCAGTGGGATCCCACCCCCAGTGAGTTAGGGCACCCCAGGGTCACCAGCCCTGGGGCACATAGCAACTCGGGCTTCCAAACTACCCGGCCTAATGACCTCGATCCGGCGGTCGCCTGGTCACCTACAAATGGTACCTTTAAACCAAATGCGTACACCAGAGCGATGACCGTTGTGGTTCCCTGCCCTCACCTCGGCGTTCTGTCATCCCCCTACGATGGCCCACGTACCACCGGCAGGGATGATTACTAACCTCAGCTTGAGCAGGTACTACACTTGATCTTAGCCAAAAGGCCGAGAAGCGATAACCCGAATGGGCCGGCCGTTGACCGAGCCTGCCTAATACTGCTGTTCACCCCTTGCAGCGATTGATTCAGCCTACTCCTAGGCAATTCCATGGGGCCCTGCAGGCTCACACACATTTACAGCTACTAAGCGGGAGGGAGGTGAATAAAGGCCGGAGAGGAAGCCAGACAGGATTTGCTTCTTTTGCTTGCACCACAATGCAGTGCTGAAAGAGGAGGAGGAATCTACATAAAAACGCCTTCCTGGCAACGCCCAAATGCCCTCCTGCCATGCAGATAAACACTGGCAGCGGCAGCAAGTGCATGCCCACAGCCACCCCTTGTTCCTTCACACCTTGTATCAGCTTTAATCCAATCCAGTCCGGTGCTGCCTGCTGAGCAGCACTGACCAACACTGCCTGGGCCCAGGCTTTTATCTCTGAGGCAGGCCCCATTATGATGTCAGAAAGCTGGCTCTGGAATCCTGAGGGCTCCACTATGACACGTGCAAAGTTCCGTCTGAACTTTATATAAGACGGTGCGGCTCAGTCAGTCACTCAGTGTTGCCTGAGAGGGCAACACTGCAACAGCCGGCCGCCAGGCTGTCTTTTTTTTGCACAGCTACTTGCCTCCAGGAGGCCACAAGAGGGAGACAAGGGACTGCAAAATGGAAAATAGGCATCCACCAACTTTACAGACAACTTCTCTTTGCTCCTACAACCTCCATCCTTGCACAGTTTGTTATTCTTCCAGGTAACATAGTAACAAATCCAAATTGCTGCTCTCTTTGTAGGCAAGCAAGGGTTTGTTGCAACTGCAATTCTTACTTCTTCTTGAAATGTAGGGACGACAGTACATTCCATCACATCCATCTAGTGTACACAGGTAGGTCCATTGTGGCGGGTAGGCGGCTGGCTGCTTTAATGGCTGTTTGCTGTTCCCCTACTCCACTCCACTCCACTATTTGACTGTGGTGCTGCATCAATCAGTGGCTGGCTCAGGTGCAGCTCTTTAACTTACCTAAAAGGGAGGGCGGAGAGAAGACAAGGAAGGTGAATGAGCTGTTCCAATGTGAAATGCCGGAAACACAGAAACACAGAAGACACACACACACACACACACACACACACACACACACACACACACACACACACACACACACACACACACACACACACACACACACACACACACACACACACACACACACACACACAACAAGAGGTGGCAATGTATTAATTAATTGCATTTAATAAATGAGCTCATTATCACACATGACTGTACAAATGCATTGTCCAACAGGTGTTGAAATAATGGGATTAAAAGGGGAGATCCCATCAGAAAGACAAAAACAATAGCAAACACAAATAGCACTTTTGGAATCTGATTTTAGTCAACACATAAGGGAAGGGTGCACCGGTCCTGGAAATACTGCAATACCAGGTCAATGCGTGGAGTGGACAGAGCAAGCTCTATTTCCATCTCCCTGTTCGAAAAATCCATTTAATATATGGTCCCCAGATAGGGGACGTATCAGATATTAAACTGATAAGAACAGATTTTTTTTTTTTTTTTTTGAAAGCCCGAGTCGTGCTTTCTATCACCCAAGTGCATAAAAAGTGCAGAGGTGCCACACAAAAAGTGCACAAGGATGCGGTCTATCGCAGCCCTTCTCTTAAAAGAGAGAGGCCCCGCATAACCATTCCCTGACCCTCCAAACCATAGGCCTAGAGGATCAAGGATCGATGGTCCCCCCTCGCCGAAGCTTAGGGAGACCCAAACACACTCCTAGGCTTCTACCTGGGCTGCCACCCCAGTGTCCACCTAGGAGCCTGCATCCTAGTTGCACCTCCCCTCCGAAGAAGGGAGGCCGGGTTGCAGGGGAAAAAGGAACCAGAAGGCCACACATTTTCCCCCTAGACCTCAGGAGGGTCCCAAAAGGGCACCGCATCCCAAAATCCTTGTGACAAACGTGACAAACACACAGTGAAAAACAAAATTAAATAAGTGGATGTGCGCTGTGATACAGCCTGGACATCCGCCAGGTATAAAAAATTCCTCATCTCCCAGCCAGAAGGCCGGGAGAATAAAGGTGTGTGCTCATATAGCGTGAAAGAGAGTGCGTGCAAGTGTGCCTTCACTCAGTGGGATCCCACCCCCAGTGAGTTAGGGCACCCCAGGGTCACCAGCCCTGGGGCACATAGCAACTCGGGCTTCCAAACTACCCGGCCTAATGACCTCGATCCGGCGGTCGCCTGGTCACCTACAAATGGTACCTTTAAACCAAATGCGTACACCAGAGCGATGACCGTTGTGGTTCCCTGCCCTCACCTCGGCGTTCTGTCATCCCCCTACGATGGCCCACGTACCACCGGCAGGGATGATTACTAACCTCAGCTTGAGCAGGTACTACACTTGATCTTAGCCAAAAGGCCGAGAAGCGATAACCCGAATGGGCCGGCCGTTGACCGAGCCTGCCTAATACTGCTGTTCACCCCTTGCAGCGATTGATTCAGCCTACTCCTAGGCAATTCCATGGGGCCCTGCAGGCTCACACACATTTACAGCTACTAAGCGGGAGGGAGGTGAATAAAGGCCGGAGAGGAAGCCAGACAGGATTTGCTTCTTTTGCTTGCACCACAATGCAGTGCTGAAAGAGGAGGAGGAATCTACATAAAAACGCCTTCCTGGCAACGCCCAAATGCCCTCCTGCCATGCAGATAAACACTGGCAGCGGCAGCAAGTGCATGCCCACAGCCACCCCTTGTTCCTTCACACCTTGTATCAGCTTTAATCCAATCCAGTCCGGTGCTGCCTGCTGAGCAGCACTGACCAACACTGCCTGGGCCCAGGCTTTTATCTCTGAGGCAGGCCCCATTATGATGTCAGAAAGCTGGCTCTGGAATCCTGAGGGCTCCACTATGACACGTGCAAAGTTCCGTCTGAACTTTATATAAGACGGTGCGGCTCAGTCAGTCACTCAGTGTTGCCTGAGAGGGCAACACTGCAACAGCCGGCCGCCAGGCTGTCTTTTTTTTGCACAGCTACTTGCCTCCAGGAGGCCACAAGAGGGAGACAAGGGACTGCAAAATGGAAAATAGGCATCCACCAACTTTACAGACAACTTCTCTTTGCTCCTACAACCTCCATCCTTGCACAGTTTGTTATTCTTCCAGGTAACATAGTAACAAATCCAAATTGCTGCTCTCTTTGTAGGCAAGCAAGGGTTTGTTGCAACTGCAATTCTTACTTCTTCTTGAAATGTAGGGACGACAGTACATTCCATCACATCCATCTAGTGTACACAGGTAGGTCCATTGTGGCGGGTAGGCGGCTGGCTGCTTTAATGGCTGTTTGCTGTTCCCCTACTCCACTCCACTCCACTATTTGACTGTGGTGCTGCATCAATCAGTGGCTGGCTCAGGTGCAGCTCTTTAACTTACCTAAAAGGGAGGGCGGAGAGAAGACAAGGAAGGTGAATGAGCTGTTCCAATGTGAAATGCCGGAAACACAGAAACACAGAAGACACACACACACACACACACACACACACACACACACACACACACACACACACACACACACACACACACACACACACACACACAACAAGAGGTGGCAATGTATTAATTAATTGCATTTAATAAATGAGCTCATTATCACACATGACTGTACAAATGCATTGTCCAACAGGTGTTGAAATAATGGGATTAAAAGGGGAGATCCCATCAGAAAGACAAAAACAATAGCAAACACAAATAGCACTTTTGGAATCTGATTTTAGTCAACACATAAGGGAAGGGTGCACCGGTCCTGGAAATACTGCAATACCAGGT
Organism: Rhinoderma darwinii; assembly: GCF_050947455.1. Taxonomy (NCBI): domain Eukaryota; kingdom Metazoa; phylum Chordata; class Amphibia; order Anura; family Rhinodermatidae; genus Rhinoderma; species Rhinoderma darwinii. The sequence goes on from NW_027464096.1 coordinate 170,979, forward strand.
CAATGCGTGGAGTGGACAGAGCAAGCTCTATTTCCATCTCCCTGTTCGAAAAATCCATTTAATATATGGTCCCCAGATAGGGGACGTATCAGATATTAAACTGATAAGAACAGATTTTTTTTTTTTTTTTTTGAAAGCCCGAGTCGTGCTTTCTATCACCCAAGTGCATAAAAAGTGCAGAGGTGCCACACAAAAAGTGCACAAGGATGCGGTCTATCGCAGCCCTTCTCTTAAAAGAGAGAGGCCCCGCATAACCATTCCCTGACCCTCCAAACCATAGGCCTAGAGGATCAAGGATCGATGGTCCCCCCTCGCCGAAGCTTAGGGAGACCCAAACACACTCCTAGGCTTCTACCTGGGCTGCCACCCCAGTGTCCACCTAGGAGCCTGCATCCTAGTTGCACCTCCCCTCCGAAGAAGGGAGGCCGGGTTGCAGGGGAAAAAGGAACCAGAAGGCCACACATTTTCCCCCTAGACCTCAGGAGGGTCCCAAAAGGGCACCGCATCCCAAAATCCTTGTGACAAACGTGACAAACACACAGTGAAAAACAAAATTAAATAAGTGGATGTGCGCTGTGATACAGCCTGGACATCCGCCAGGTATAAAAAATTCCTCATCTCCCAGCCAGAAGGCCGGGAGAATAAAGGTGTGTGCTCATATAGCGTGAAAGAGAGTGCGTGCAAGTGTGCCTTCACTCAGTGGGATCCCACCCCCAGTGAGTTAGGGCACCCCAGGGTCACCAGCCCTGGGGCACATAGCAACTCGGGCTTCCAAACTACCCGGCCTAATGACCTCGATCCGGCGGTCGCCTGGTCACCTACAAATGGTACCTTTAAACCAAATGCGTACACCAGAGCGATGACCGTTGTGGTTCCCTGCCCTCACCTCGGCGTTCTGTCATCCCCCTACGATGGCCCACGTACCACCGGCAGGGATGATTACTAACCTCAGCTTGAGCAGGTACTACACTTGATCTTAGCCAAAAGGCCGAGAAGCGATAACCCGAATGGGCCGGCCGTTGACCGAGCCTGCCTAATACTGCTGTTCACCCCTTGCAGCGATTGATTCAGCCTACTCCTAGGCAATTCCATGGGGCCCTGCAGGCTCACACACATTTACAGCTACTAAGCGGGAGGGAGGTGAATAAAGGCCGGAGAGGAAGCCAGACAGGATTTGCTTCTTTTGCTTGCACCACAATGCAGTGCTGAAAGAGGAGGAGGAATCTACATAAAAACGCCTTCCTGGCAACGCCCAAATGCCCTCCTGCCATGCAGATAAACACTGGCAGCGGCAGCAAGTGCATGCCCACAGCCACCCCTTGTTCCTTCACACCTTGTATCAGCTTTAATCCAATCCAGTCCGGTGCTGCCTGCTGAGCAGCACTGACCAACACTGCCTGGGCCCAGGCTTTTATCTCTGAGGCAGGCCCCATTATGATGTCAGAAAGCTGGCTCTGGAATCCTGAGGGCTCCACTATGACACGTGCAAAGTTCCGTCTGAACTTTATATAAGACGGTGCGGCTCAGTCAGTCACTCAGTGTTGCCTGAGAGGGCAACACTGCAACAGCCGGCCGCCAGGCTGTCTTTTTTTTGCACAGCTACTTGCCTCCAGGAGGCCACAAGAGGGAGACAAGGGACTGCAAAATGGAAAATAGGCATCCACCAACTTTACAGACAACTTCTCTTTGCTCCTACAACCTCCATCCTTGCACAGTTTGTTATTCTTCCAGGTAACATAGTAACAAATCCAAATTGCTGCTCTCTTTGTAGGCAAGCAAGGGTTTGTTGCAACTGCAATTCTTACTTCTTCTTGAAATGTAGGGACGACAGTACATTCCATCACATCCATCTAGTGTACACAGGTAGGTCCATTGTGGCGGGTAGGCGGCTGGCTGCTTTAATGGCTGTTTGCTGTTCCCCTACTCCACTCCACTCCACTATTTGACTGTGGTGCTGCATCAATCAGTGGCTGGCTCAGGTGCAGCTCTTTAACTTACCTAAAAGGGAGGGCGGAGAGAAGACAAGGAAGGTGAATGAGCTGTTCCAATGTGAAATGCCGGAAACACAGAAACACAGAAGACACACACACACACACACACACACACACACACACACACACACACACACACACACACACACACACAACAAGAGGTGGCAATGTATTAATTAATTGCATTTAATAAATGAGCTCATTATCACACATGACTGTACAAATGCATTGTCCAACAGGTGTTGAAATAATGGGATTAAAAGGGGAGATCCCATCAGAAAGACAAAAACAATAGCAAACACAAATAGCACTTTTGGAATCTGATTTTAGTCAACACATAAGGGAAGGGTGCACCGGTCCTGGAAATACTGCAATACCAGGTCAATGCGTGGAGTGGACAGAGCAAGCTCTATTTCCATCTCCCTGTTCGAAAAATCCATTTAATATATGGTCCCCAGATAGGGGACGTATCAGATATTAAACTGATAAGAACAGATTTTTTTTTTTTTTTTTTGAAAGCCCGAGTCGTGCTTTCTATCACCCAAGTGCATAAAAAGTGCAGAGGTGCCACACAAAAAGTGCACAAGGATGCGGTCTATCGCAGCCCTTCTCTTAAAAGAGAGAGGCCCCGCATAACCATTCCCTGACCCTCCAAACCATAGGCCTAGAGGATCAAGGATCGATGGTCCCCTTAGGGAGACCCAAACACACTCCTAGGCTTCTACCTGGGCTGCCACCCCAGTGTCCACCTAGGAGCCTGCATCCTAGTTGCACCTCCCCTCCGAAGAAGGGAGGCCGGGTTGCAGGGGAAAAAGGAACCAGAAGGCCACACATTTTCCCCCTAGACCTCAGGAGGGTCCCAAAAGGGCACCGCATCCCAAAATCCTTGTGACAAACGTGACAAACACACAGTGAAAAACAAAATTAAATAAGTGGATGTGCGCTGTGATACAGCCTGGACATCCGCCAGGTATAAAAAATTCCTCATCTCCCAGCCAGAAGGCCGGGAGAATAAAGGTGTGTGCTCATATAGCGTGAAAGAGAGTGCGTGCAAGTGTGCCTTCACTCAGTGGGATCCCACCCCCAGTGAGTTAGGGCACCCCAGGGTCACCAGCCCTGGGGCACATAGCAACTCGGGCTTCCAAACTACCCGGCCTAATGACCTCGATCCGGCGGTCGCCTGGTCACCTACAAATGGTACCTTTAAACCAAATGCGTACACCAGAGCGATGACCGTTGTGGTTCCCTGCCCTCACCTCGGCGTTCTGTCATCCCCCTACGATGGCCCACGTACCACCGGCAGGGATGATTACTAACCTCAGCTTGAGCAGGTACTACACTTGATCTTAGCCAAAAGGCCGAGAAGCGATAACCCGAATGGGCCGGCCGTTGACCGAGCCTGCCTAATACTGCTGTTCACCCCTTGCAGCGATTGATTCAGCCTACTCCTAGGCAATTCCATGGGGCCCTGCAGGCTCACACACATTTACAGCTACTAAGCGGGAGGGAGGTGAATAAAGGCCGGAGAGGAAGCCAGACAGGATTTGCTTCTTTTGCTTGCACCACAATGCAGTGCTGAAAGAGGAGGAGGAATCTACATAAAAACGCCTTCCTGGCAACGCCCAAATGCCCTCCTGCCATGCAGATAAACACTGGCAGCGGCAGCAAGTGCATGCCCACAGCCACCCCTTGTTCCTTCACACCTTGTATCAGCTTTAATCCAATCCAGTCCGGTGCTGCCTGCTGAGCAGCACTGACCAACACTGCCTGGGCCCAGGCTTTTATCTCTGAGGCAGGCCCCATTATGATGTCAGAAAGCTGGCTCTGGAATCCTGAGGGCTCCACTATGACACGTGCAAAGTTCCGTCTGAACTTTATATAAGACGGTGCGGCTCAGTCAGTCACTCAGTGTTGCCTGAGAGGGCAACACTGCAACAGCCGGCCGCCAGGCTGTCTTTTTTTTGCACAGCTACTTGCCTCCAGGAGGCCACAAGAGGGAGACAAGGGACTGCAAAATGGAAAATAGGCATCCACCAACTTTACAGACAACTTCTCTTTGCTCCTACAACCTCCATCCTTGCACAGTTTGTTATTCTTCCAGGTAACATAGTAACAAATCCAAATTGCTGCTCTCTTTGTAGGCAAGCAAGGGTTTGTTGCAACTGCAATTCTTACTTCTTCTTGAAATGTAGGGACGACAGTACATTCCATCACATCCATCTAGTGTACACAGGTAGGTCCATTGTGGCGGGTAGGCGGCTGGCTGCTTTAATGGCTGTTTGCTGTTCCCCTACTCCACTCCACTCCACTATTTGACTGTGGTGCTGCATCAATCAGTGGCTGGCTCAGGTGCAGCTCTTTAACTTACCTAAAAGGGAGGGCGGAGAGAAGACAAGGAAGGTGAATGAGCTGTTCCAATGTGAAATGCCGGAAACACAGAAACACAGAAGACACACACACACACACACACACACACACACACACACACACACACACACACACACACACACACACAAGAGGTGGCAATGTATTAATTAATTGCATTTAATAAATGAGCTCATTATCACACATGACTGTACAAATGCATTGTCCAACAGGTGTTGAAATAATGGGATTAAAAGGGGAGATCCCATCAGAAAGACAAAAACAATAGCAAACACAAATAGCACTTTTGGAATCTGATTTTAGTCAACACATAAGGGAAGGGTGCACCGGTCCTGGAAATACTGCAATACCAGGTCAATGCGTGGAGTGGACAGAGCAAGCTCTATTTCCATCTCCCTGTTCGAAAAATCCATTTAATATATGGTCCCCAGATAGGGGACGTATCAGATATTAAACTGATAAGAACAGATTTTTTTTTTTTTTTTTTGAAAGCCCGAGTCGTGCTTTCTATCACCCAAGTGCATAAAAAGTGCAGAGGTGCCACACAAAAAGTGCACAAGGATGCGGTCTATCGCAGCCCTTCTCTTAAAAGAGAGAGGCCCCGCATAACCATTCCCTGACCCTCCAAACCATAGGCCTAGAGGATCAAGGATCGATGGTCCCCCCTCGCCGAAGCTTAGGGAGACCCAAACACACTCCTAGGCTTCTACCTGGGCTGCCACCCCAGTGTCCACCTAGGAGCCTGCATCCTAGTTGCACCTCCCCTCCGAAGAAGGGAGGCCGGGTTGCAGGGGAAAAAGGAACCAGAAGGCCACACATTTTCCCCCTAGACCTCAGGAGGGTCCCAAAAGGGCACCGCATCCCAAAATCCTTGTGACAAACGTGACAAACACACAGTGAAAAACAAAATTAAATAAGTGGATGTGCGCTGTGATACAGCCTGGACATCCGCCAGGTATAAAAAATTCCTCATCTCCCAGCCAGAAGGCCGGGAGAATAAAGGTGTGTGCTCATATAGCGTGAAAGAGAGTGCGTGCAAGTGTGCCTTCACTCAGTGGGATCCCACCCCCAGTGAGTTAGGGCACCCCAGGGTCACCAGCCCTGGGGCACATAGCAACTCGGGCTTCCAAACTACCCGGCCTAATGACCTCGATCCGGCGGTCGCCTGGTCACCTACAAATGGTACCTTTAAACCAAATGCGTACACCAGAGCGATGACCGTTGTGGTTCCCTGCCCTCACCTCGGCGTTCTGTCATCCCCCTACGATGGCCCACGTACCACCGGCAGGGATGATTACTAACCTCAGCTTGAGCAGGTACTACACTTGATCTTAGCCAAAAGGCCGAGAAGCGATAACCCGAATGGGCCGGCCGTTGACCGAGCCTGCCTAATACTGCTGTTCACCCCTTGCAGCGATTGATTCAGCCTACTCCTAGGCAATTCCATGGGGCCCTGCAGGCTCACACACATTTACAGCTACTAAGCGGGAGGGAGGTGAATAAAGGCCGGAGAGGAAGCCAGACAGGATTTGCTTCTTTTGCTTGCACCACAATGCAGTGCTGAAAGAGGAGGAGGAATCTACATAAAAACGCCTTCCTGGCAACGCCCAAATGCCCTCCTGCCATGCAGATAAACACTGGCAGCGGCAGCAAGTGCATGCCCACAGCCACCCCTTGTTCCTTCACACCTTGTATCAGCTTTAATCCAATCCAGTCCGGTGCTGCCTGCTGAGCAGCACTGACCAACACTGCCTGGGCCCAGGCTTTTATCTCTGAGGCAGGCCCCATTATGATGTCAGAAAGCTGGCTCTGGAATCCTGAGGGCTCCACTATGACACGTGCAAAGTTCCGTCTGAACTTTATATAAGACGGTGCGGCTCAGTCAGTCACTCAGTGTTGCCTGAGAGGGCAACACTGCAACAGCCGGCCGCCAGGCTGTCTTTTTTTTGCACAGCTACTTGCCTCCAGGAGGCCACAAGAGGGAGACAAGGGACTGCAAAATGGAAAATAGGCATCCACCAACTTTACAGACAACTTCTCTTTGCTCCTACAACCTCCATCCTTGCACAGTTTGTTATTCTTCCAGGTAACATAGTAACAAATCCAAATTGCTGCTCTCTTTGTAGGCAAGCAAGGGTTTGTTGCAACTGCAATTCTTACTTCTTCTTGAAATGTAGGGACGACAGTACATTCCATCACATCCATCTAGTGTACACAGGTAGGTCCATTGTGGCGGGTAGGCGGCTGGCTGCTTTAATGGCTGTTTGCTGTTCCCCTACTCCACTCCACTCCACTATTTGACTGTGGTGCTGCATCAATCAGTGGCTGGCTCAGGTGCAGCTCTTTAACTTACCTAAAAGGGAGGGCGGAGAGAAGACAAGGAAGGTGAATGAGCTGTTCCAATGTGAAATGCCGGAAACACAGAAACACAGAAGACACACACACACACACACACACACACACACACACACACACACACACACAACAAGAGGTGGCAATGTATTAATTAATTGCATTTAATAAATGAGCTCATTATCACACATGACTGTACAAATGCATTGTCCAACAGGTGTTGAAATAATGGGATTAAAAGGGGAGATCCCATCAGAAAGACAAAAACAATAGCAAACACAAATAGCACTTTTGGAATCTGATTTTAGTCAACACATAAGGGAAGGGTGCACCGGTCCTGGAAATACTGCAATACCAGGTCAATGCGTGGAGTGGACAGAGCAAGCTCTATTTCCATCTCCCTGTTCGAAAAATCCATTTAATATATGGTCCCCAGATAGGGGACGTATCAGATATTAAACTGATAAGAACAGATTTTTTTTTTTTTTTTTTGAAAGCCCGAGTCGTGCTTTCTATCACCCAAGTGCATAAAAAGTGCAGAGGTGCCACACAAAAAGTGCACAAGGATGCGGTCTATCGCAGCCCTTCTCTTAAAAGAGAGAGGCCCCGCATAACCATTCCCTGACCCTCCAAACCATAGGCCTAGAGGATCAAGGATCGATGGTCCCCCCTCGCCGAAGCTTAGGGAGACCCAAACACACTCCTAGGCTTCTACCTGGGCTGCCACCCCAGTGTCCACCTAGGAGCCTGCATCCTAGTTGCACCTCCCCTCCGAAGAAGGGAGGCCGGGTTGCAGGGGAAAAAGGAACCAGAAGGCCACACATTTTCCCCCTAGACCTCAGGAGGGTCCCAAAAGGGCACCGCATCCCAAAATCCTTGTGACAAACGTGACAAACACACAGTGAAAAACAAAATTAAATAAGTGGATGTGCGCTGTGATACAGCCTGGACATCCGCCAGGTATAAAAAATTCCTCATCTCCCAGCCAGAAGGCCGGGAGAATAAAGGTGTGTGCTCATATAGCGTGAAAGAGAGTGCGTGCAAGTGTGCCTTCACTCAGTGGGATCCCACCCCCAGTGAGTTAGGGCACCCCAGGGTCACCAGCCCTGGGGCACATAGCAACTCGGGCTTCCAAACTACCCGGCCTAATGACCTCGATCCGGCGGTCGCCTGGTCACCTACAAATGGTACCTTTAAACCAAATGCGTACACCAGAGCGATGACCGTTGTGGTTCCCTGCCCTCACCTCGGCGTTCTGTCATCCCCCTACGATGGCCCACGTACCACCGGCAGGGATGATTACTAACCTCAGCTTGAGCAGGTACTACACTTGATCTTAGCCAAAAGGCCGAGAAGCGATAACCCGAATGGGCCGGCCGTTGACCGAGCCTGCCTAATACTGCTGTTCACCCCTTGCAGCGATTGATTCAGCCTACTCCTAGGCAATTCCATGGGGCCCTGCAGGCTCACACACATTTACAGCTACTAAGCGGGAGGGAGGTGAATAAAGGCCGGAGAGGAAGCCAGACAGGATTTGCTTCTTTTGCTTGCACCACAATGCAGTGCTGAAAGAGGAGGAGGAATCTACATAAAAACGCCTTCCTGGCAACGCCCAAATGCCCTCCTGCCATGCAGATAAACACTGGCAGCGGCAGCAAGTGCATGCCCACAGCCACCCCTTGTTCCTTCACACCTTGTATCAGCTTTAATCCAATCCAGTCCGGTGCTGCCTGCTGAGCAGCACTGACCAACACTGCCTGGGCCCAGGCTTTTATCTCTGAGGCAGGCCCCATTATGATGTCAGAAAGCTGGCTCTGGAATCCTGAGGGCTCCACTATGACACGTGCAAAGTTCCGTCTGAACTTTATATAAGACGGTGCGGCTCAGTCAGTCACTCAGTGTTGCCTGAGAGGGCAACACTGCAACAGCCGGCCGCCAGGCTGTCTTTTTTTTGCACAGCTACTTGCCTCCAGGAGGCCACAAGAGGGAGACAAGGGACTGCAAAATGGAAAATAGGCATCCACCAACTTTACAGACAACTTCTCTTTGCTCCTACAACCTCCATCCTTGCACAGTTTGTTATTCTTCCAGGTAACATAGTAACAAATCCAAATTGCTGCTCTCTTTGTAGGCAAGCAAGGGTTTGTTGCAACTGCAATTCTTACTTCTTCTTGAAATGTAGGGACGACAGTACATTCCATCACATCCATCTAGTGTACACAGGTAGGTCCATTGTGGCGGGTAGGCGGCTGGCTGCTTTAATGGCTGTTTGCTGTTCCCCTACTCCACTCCACTCCACTATTTGACTGTGGTGCTGCATCAATCAGTGGCTGGCTCAGGTGCAGCTCTTTAACTTACCTAAAAGGGAGGGCGGAGAGAAGACAAGGAAGGTGAATGAGCTGTTCCAATGTGAAATGCCGGAAACACAGAAACACAGAAGACACACACACACACACACACACACACACACACACACACACACACACACACACACACACACACACACAACAAGAGGTGGCAATGTATTAATTAATTGCATTTAATAAATGAGCTCATTATCACACATGACTGTACAAATGCATTGTCCAACAGGTGTTGAAATAATGGGATTAAAAGGGGAGATCCCATCAGAAAGACAAAAACAATAGCAAACACAAATAGCACTTTTGGAATCTGATTTTAGTCAACACATAAGGGAAGGGTGCACCGGTCCTGGAAATACTGCAATACCAGGTCAATGCGTGGAGTGGACAGAGCAAGCTCTATTTCCATCTCCCTGTTCGAAAAATCCATTTAATATATGGTCCCCAGATAGGGGACGTATCAGATATTAAACTGATAAGAACAGATTTTTTTTTTTTTTTTTTGAAAGCCCGAGTCGTGCTTTCTATCACCCAAGTGCATAAAAAGTGCAGAGGTGCCACACAAAAAGTGCACAAGGATGCGGTCTATCGCAGCCCTTCTCTTAAAAGAGAGAGGCCCCGCATAACCATTCCCTGACCCTCCAAACCATAGGCCTAGAGGATCAAGGATCGATGGTCCCCCCTCGCCGAAGCTTAGGGAGACCCAAACACACTCCTAGGCTTCTACCTGGGCTGCCACCCCAGTGTCCACCTAGGAGCCTGCATCCTAGTTGCACCTCCCCTCCGAAGAAGGGAGGCCGGGTTGCAGGGGAAAAAGGAACCAGAAGGCCACACATTTTCCCCCTAGACCTCAGGAGGGTCCCAAAAGGGCACCGCATCCCAAAATCCTTGTGACAAACGTGACAAACACACAGTGAAAAACAAAATTAAATAAGTGGATGTGCGCTGTGATACAGCCTGGACATCCGCCAGGTATAAAAAATTCCTCATCTCCCAGCCAGAAGGCCGGGAGAATAAAGGTGTGTGCTCATATAGCGTGAAAGAGAGTGCGTGCAAGTGTGCCTTCACTCAGTGGGATCCCACCCCCAGTGAGTTAGGGCACCCCAGGGTCACCAGCCCTGGGGCACATAGCAACTCGGGCTTCCAAACTACCCGGCCTAATGACCTCGATCCGGCGGTCGCCTGGTCACCTACAAATGGTACCTTTAAACCAAATGCGTACACCAGAGCGATGACCGTTGTGGTTCCCTGCCCTCACCTCGGCGTTCTGTCATCCCCCTACGATGGCCCACGTACCACCGGCAGGGATGATTACTAACCTCAGCTTGAGCAGGTACTACACTTGATCTTAGCCAAAAGGCCGAGAAGCGATAACCCGAATGGGCCGGCCGTTGACCGAGCCTGCCTAATACTGCTGTTCACCCCTTGCAGCGATTGATTCAGCCTACTCCTAGGCAATTCCATGGGGCCCTGCAGGCTCACACACATTTACAGCTACTAAGCGGGAGGGAGGTGAATAAAGGCCGGAGAGGAAGCCAGACAGGATTTGCTTCTTTTGCTTGCACCACAATGCAGTGCTGAAAGAGGAGGAGGAATCTACATAAAAACGCCTTCCTGGCAACGCCCAAATGCCCTCCTGCCATGCAGATAAACACTGGCAGCGGCAGCAAGTGCATGCCCACAGCCACCCCTTGTTCCTTCACACCTTGTATCAGCTTTAATCCAATCCAGTCCGGTGCTGCCTGCTGAGCAGCACTGACCAACACTGCCTGGGCCCAGGCTTTTATCTCTGAGGCAGGCCCCATTATGATGTCAGAAAGCTGGCTCTGGAATCCTGAGGGCTCCACTATGACACGTGCAAAGTTCCGTCTGAACTTTATATAAGACGGTGCGGCTCAGTCAGTCACTCAGTGTTGCCTGAGAGGGCAACACTGCAACAGCCGGCCGCCAGGCTGTCTTTTTTTTGCACAGCTACTTGCCTCCAGGAGGCCACAAGAGGGAGACAAGGGACTGCAAAATGGAAAATAGGCATCCACCAACTTTACAGACAACTTCTCTTTGCTCCTACAACCTCCATCCTTGCACAGTTTGTTATTCTTCCAGGTAACATAGTAACAAATCCAAATTGCTGCTCTCTTTGTAGGCAAGCAAGGGTTTGTTGCAACTGCAATTCTTACTTCTTCTTGAAATGTAGGGACGACAGTACATTCCATCACATCCATCTAGTGTACACAGGTAGGTCCATTGTGGCGGGTAGGCGGCTGGCTGCTTTAATGGCTGTTTGCTGTTCCCCTACTCCACTCCACTCCACTATTTGACTGTGGTGCTGCATCAATCAGTGGCTGGCTCAGGTGCAGCTCTTTAACTTACCTAAAAGGGAGGGCGGAGAGAAGACAAGGAAGGTGAATGAGCTGTTCCAATGTGAAATGCCGGAAACACAGAAACACAGAAGACACACACACACACACACACACACACACACACACACACACACACACACACACACACACACACACACACACACACACACACACACACACACACACAACAAGAGGTGGCAATGTATTAATTAATTGCATTTAATAAATGAGCTCATTATCACACATGACTGTACAAATGCATTGTCCAACAGGTGTTGAAATAATGGGATTAAAAGGGGAGATCCCATCAGAAAGACAAAAACAATAGCAAACACAAATAGCACTTTTGGAATCTGATTTTAGTCAACACATAAGGGAAGGGTGCACCGGTCCTGGAAATACTGCAATACCAGGTCAATGCGTGGAGTGGACAGAGCAAGCTCTATTTCCATCTCCCTGTTCGAAAAATCCATTTAATATATGGTCCCCAGATAGGGGACGTATCAGATATTAAACTGATAAGAACAGATTTTTTTTTTTTTTTTTTGAAAGCCCGAGTCGTGCTTTCTATCACCCAAGTGCATAAAAAGTGCAGAGGTGCCACACAAAAAGTGCACAAGGATGCGGTCTATCGCAGCCCTTCTCTTAAAAGAGAGAGGCCCCGCATAACCATTCCCTGACCCTCCAAACCATAGGCCTAGAGGATCAAGGATCGATGGTCCCCCCTCGCCGAAGCTTAGGGAGACCCAAACACACTCCTAGGCTTCTACCTGGGCTGCCACCCCAGTGTCCACCTAGGAGCCTGCATCCTAGTTGCACCTCCCCTCCGAAGAAGGGAGGCCGGGTTGCAGGGGAAAAAGGAACCAGAAGGCCACACATTTTCCCCCTAGACCTCAGGAGGGTCCCAAAAGGGCACCGCATCCCAAAATCCTTGTGACAAACGTGACAAACACACAGTGAAAAACAAAATTAAATAAGTGGATGTGCGCTGTGATACAGCCTGGACATCCGCCAGGTATAAAAAATTCCTCATCTCCCAGCCAGAAGGCCGGGAGAATAAAGGTGTGTGCTCATATAGCGTGAAAGAGAGTGCGTGCAAGTGTGCCTTCACTCAGTGGGATCCCACCCCCAGTGAGTTAGGGCACCCCAGGGTCACCAGCCCTGGGGCACATAGCAACTCGGGCTTCCAAACTACCCGGCCTAATGACCTCGATCCGGCGGTCGCCTGGTCACCTACAAATGGTACCTTTAAACCAAATGCGTACACCAGAGCGATGACCGTTGTGGTTCCCTGCCCTCACCTCGGCGTTCTGTCATCCCCCTACGATGGCCCACGTACCACCGGCAGGGATGATTACTAACCTCAGCTTGAGCAGGTACTACACTTGATCTTAGCCAAAAGGCCGAGAAGCGATAACCCGAATGGGCCGGCCGTTGACCGAGCCTGCCTAATACTGCTGTTCACCCCTTGCAGCGATTGATTCAGCCTACTCCTAGGCAATTCCATGGGGCCCTGCAGGCTCACACACATTTACAGCTACTAAGCGGGAGGGAGGTGAATAAAGGCCGGAGAGGAAGCCAGACAGGATTTGCTTCTTTTGCTTGCACCACAATGCAGTGCTGAAAGAGGAGGAGGAATCTACATAAAAACGCCTTCCTGGCAACGCCCAAATGCCCTCCTGCCATGCAGATAAACACTGGCAGCGGCAGCAAGTGCATGCCCACAGCCACCCCTTGTTCCTTCACACCTTGTATCAGCTTTAATCCAATCCAGTCCGGTGCTGCCTGCTGAGCAGCACTGACCAACACTGCCTGGGCCCAGGCTTTTATCTCTGAGGCAGGCCCCATTATGATGTCAGAAAGCTGGCTCTGGAATCCTGAGGGCTCCACTATGACACGTGCAAAGTTCCGTCTGAACTTTATATAAGACGGTGCGGCTCAGTCAGTCACTCAGTGTTGCCTGAGAGGGCAACACTGCAACAGCCGGCCGCCAGGCTGTCTTTTTTTTGCACAGCTACTTGCCTCCAGGAGGCCACAAGAGGGAGACAAGGGACTGCAAAATGGAAAATAGGCATCCACCAACTTTACAGACAACTTCTCTTTGCTCCTACAACCTCCATCCTTGCACAGTTTGTTATTCTTCCAGGTAACATAGTAACAAATCCAAATTGCTGCTCTCTTTGTAGGCAAGCAAGGGTTTGTTGCAACTGCAATTCTTACTTCTTCTTGAAATGTAGGGACGACAGTACATTCCATCACATCCATCTAGTGTACACAGGTAGGTCCATTGTGGCGGGTAGGCGGCTGGCTGCTTTAATGGCTGTTTGCTGTTCCCCTACTCCACTCCACTCCACTATTTGACTGTGGTGCTGCATCAATCAGTGGCTGGCTCAGGTGCAGCTCTTTAACTTACCTAAAAGGGAGGGCGGAGAGAAGACAAGGAAGGTGAATGAGCTGTTCCAATGTGAAATGCCGGAAACACAGAAACACAGAAGACACACACACACACACACACACACACACACACACACACACACACACACACACACACACACACACACACACACACACACACAACAAGAGGTGGCAATGTATTAATTAATTGCATTTAATAAATGAGCTCATTATCACACATGACTGTACAAATGCATTGTCCAACAGGTGTTGAAATAATGGGATTAAAAGGGGAGATCCCATCAGAAAGACAAAAACAATAGCAAACACAAATAGCACTTTTGGAATCTGATTTTAGTCAACACATAAGGGAAGGGTGCACCGGTCCTGGAAATACTGCAATACCAGGTCAATGCGTGGAGTGGACAGAGCAAGCTCTATTTCCATCTCCCTGTTCGAAAAATCCATTTAATATATGGTCCCCAGATAGGGGACGTATCAGATATTAAACTGATAAGAACAGATTTTTTTTTTTTTTTTTTGAAAGCCCGAGTCGTGCTTTCTATCACCCAAGTGCATAAAAAGTGCAGAGGTGCCACACAAAAAGTGCACAAGGATGCGGTCTATCGCAGCCCTTCTCTTAAAAGAGAGAGGCCCCGCATAACCATTCCCTGACCCTCCAAACCATAGGCCTAGAGGATCAAGGATCGATGGTCCCCCCTCGCCGAAGCTTAGGGAGACCCAAACACACTCCTAGGCTTCTACCTGGGCTGCCACCCCAGTGTCCACCTAGGAGCCTGCATCCTAGTTGCACCTCCCCTCCGAAGAAGGGAGGCCGGGTTGCAGGGGAAAAAGGAACCAGAAGGCCACACATTTTCCCCCTAGACCTCAGGAGGGTCCCAAAAGGGCACCGCATCCCAAAATCCTTGTGACAAACGTGACAAACACACAGTGAAAAACAAAATTAAATAAGTGGATGTGCGCTGTGATACAGCCTGGACATCCGCCAGGTATAAAAAATTCCTCATCTCCCAGCCAGAAGGCCGGGAGAATAAAGGTGTGTGCTCATATAGCGTGAAAGAGAGTGCGTGCAAGTGTGCCTTCACTCAGTGGGATCCCACCCCCAGTGAGTTAGGGCACCCCAGGGTCACCAGCCCTGGGGCACATAGCAACTCGGGCTTCCAAACTACCCGGCCTAATGACCTCGATCCGGCGGTCGCCTGGTCACCTACAAATGGTACCTTTAAACCAAATGCGTACACCAGAGCGATGACCGTTGTGGTTCCCTGCCCTCACCTCGGCGTTCTGTCATCCCCCTACGATGGCCCACGTACCACCGGCAGGGATGATTACTAACCTCAGCTTGAGCAGGTTTTTTGATTGAAAAATGCTTTATTGACAATCAATCGTCATCATACAAACATTACTGCGACACAGCGCAAGCCATGAAGCAGCAAATAATAAATAATAACAGTCGTCAAACATAACATGACAGTATAATACACAGTACAGGCTAGCCTATGCTATACATTACACCACATGCTACACTAACATTCTTGCATTCACTAAAGCCAAACAACAAAGCATTACAGACAAGTGATGGGATAGGGGAGTGGGTAGGAGGGGGTAGGGAAGGGGGAAATCACAGGCCCGAAGCTTTATTGAAAGACAACACACAAGAAGGGAGAGTGGGGGGAAGGGGAGTATCAGTCCTCTTCCTCATCGACGTCCGGGCTGTCCCAGGTGGAATAGTCTCTGAGCAGGCTGTGGATCAGCCTGCGGCAGTTCTGGACGGACACACTCTCTCTCCGCAAAATCAGACGGTTTCTGGCAAACCATATAGCGTCCTTAAAGCAGTTCATAAGGCGCCAGGCTTCCTGGATTGCTCCATCCGTGGTATTCCCAGGAAATAGTCCATAAAGTACCGAGCGGTACGACAGTCTGTTCCTGGGTACTGAGTCCTTGAGTTCATGTTCCAAGGCTTTCAACAGACCCTGTGCAAAGGGGCACTGCCAGAAAATGTGCAAAGATGTTTCCTCCGTGAAGGGGCACCTGGGGCAGTACCGGGTCTTGCACAGGTTGCGGGCATGCATGAATGACCTAAGAGGCAGTCCTCCCTGGATGGCCATCCATGAAATGTCCTTGTGCCCGTTGGTCAACCTGCCAGATGACACGTTAGTCCAAACAGTCTCCAACGTGTCGGCATGAAGCCCTGGAACAAACTCCAGTGAGTCCTTTGCTCTGATGTGCTTGTGGATCGTCTTAGGTTTCCACAAGTCGGGCTTAAGACCCTCCAGTTGATGCTCCCTCACAAACCGGACAACATCTCCGTAGAACCAGGGAGCGTGCCAGTTGTAAGGGAAGGAGCTGTCCCACTTGTCCCAGCCAAAACCTCGCCAGAGGGGAAGGAGGAAGTAGCGGGACATGGCCTTGCCCGCAGAGCCGTTTGCTGTCCTCAGAGTCCTACGAACACAGTCACATGCAAAAGCGATCCGCAGCAGAGTGGGAATGTCGGGTATACCCTTCCCACCTTTGCGGGGCTCCTTGTACATAACAGTCCGCTTTACTCTGTCCATTTTCGAGCCCCAGATGAAGCGAAACACAGTCCTGGTAATGGCCCTCGAGACCGTTGCAAGAGGGGGCCATGCCTGTGCAGTGTATTGTAGCACAGGCAAGACTTCGTTACGCAGGACCATTGCTTTGCCCTCAATAGTGAGTTGTCTGAGGCTCCACAGTCCGATCCTTTGGTTGACTTTGGCCAAGCGTTCTTCCCACGACTTTAGGGCTGCACCTTCCTTACCGAACCAGACTCCCAGAATTTTGATGAAGTCCGGCTTGATAGTAAAAGGGAAGGAGGCAGGAGAAGGCAGGTACCACTTTCCGAAGAGCATGGCTTCCGACTTCCCGCAGTTGACTTTTGCCCCTGAAGCGCGTCCGAACTCCTCGCAGGTCTGGACGAGTGCAGTCACCGAACTCTGGTCAGTGCAGAAGACGGTCACGTCGTCCATGTACAGCGAGCATTTGACCTCGAAGTGTCCTGGACCTGGTGCGGTGATCCCTCTGATCTCTCCATTCTGCCGGATAGCCTCTGCGAAGAGCTCTATAACACAAACAAAAAGGAGAGGTGAAAGAGGACAGCCTTGTCTAACCCCAGACGATACAGGAAAGGGGTCAGTCTTCCAGCCGTTCACCAGCACCGAGCTGTAAATGTCGCAATACATCAGGTTAACATACAAACAGAACAACCTGCCAAGCCGCAGCCTACGCAGAGCCTTACCCATGAATTCGTGAGAGACCCGGTCAAAAGCCTTCTCCTGATCCAGACTGACCAGGGCCGCGTGTGTACGGCGGCTTTGCATGTAATGCACCGTGTCCCTCACCAGGGCAAGACTGTCGGCCACCCTACGGCCAGGAATGCCGCAGGTTTGGTCCGATCCGATGATCCGTCCGATGACAACCTTCAGTCTGTTGGTCAATACTTTGGCGAGGATCTTGTAGTCCACGTTCAGGAGAGAGATGGGACGCCAGTTTTTCAGGTCACATCTCTCCCCCTTCCGCTTATACAAGATCGTGATCATGCCTTCTCTCAAGGACGGTGGCATTCTACCCTCCACCACCATCTCCTCATAGAGCTCCAGCAGGTCCGGACAGATCAAGTCCCCCAGCGCTACATAGAGCTCTGCTGGGAGACCATCACTGCCCGGGGTCCTGCCGGGTCTGAAGGATTTAGCGGCAGAGAGCAGTTCCTCCACCGTCAGGGGTACGTCCATAGCCTCCGTACCTGCAGGATCAAGATGATTAGTGATACCTGACAGGAATTTATCGGCGGCTTCGGGGTCAGTGGTTTTCCGGGAGTAGAGGCTTCGGTAGTAGTCTGTGACGACTCCCATCACCTCCTTCTTCCCAGAATGCATGTTTCCGGTCTCATCTCGGAGTTCCTTCAGGGGCGTGTGGCCGGCATGGAGTTTCCTGAAAAAGAACGAGTTACATTTCTCACCCTTCTCCAGGTTCTCCACCTTGGAACGAAAGACAATTCGCTTGGATTCCTCCTCAAAGTGCCCTTTCAGGCCCTTTTTGGCTTCCTCCAGCTCCTTCCTGACGTCCCAGCCACATTGAAGGAGGTCTTGCAGGGATCGCAGCTGACGCTGCATCTCTCTGAAGTCTCTCTTCCTCTCACACGCCTGTTGGCGACTTTTTGCCTGAAAGAAACAACGAAATTCAACTTTAACATATTCCCACCAGTCACAGGTTTTGTCAAAGAAAACTTTATCATTCCTCCAAACAATATAGGCGTCTCTAAGTTCCGCCAGTACCTCCTCTCTTTCCAGCAGGGCACAATTCAGCTTCCAGGAGCCAGGGCCGGGAGGAAAACCGTGGCCGATGGCACCCTGGAAGAGAATGGCCCTGTGGTCAGAGAAGAAGCAGGGGACCATGGAGTGCCCATGCTGCTTGACTGCCCGGGAGGTGAACACAAAGTCAATCCGAGAACGAAGTGAGCCATCGGGTCGGCTCCATGAATAGTTCACAGAGCCGATCCCCATGGAGCCCACAACGTCCTGCAAGGATGCTTCGGTTACCATCTCGATAAGCAGTTTGGAACTGACATCCAGCTTGATTGAAGTGCCGGAACTTCGTCCATCCTCTTCGATGGGGCAGTTGAAGTCCCCGGCCATCACCACTGCCCTAGTGGTGGCGAGCTGGGTCCGCAGGGTCTGGAATAGTTCCAGGCGCTCAGCCTTCATAGGGGGGGCGTACACGTTGATGAGCCTAATCGGCTCTCCTGCCCAGGAACCGTCTACGACCAACAAGCGGCCGCAGGCGAGCTCCTGGACAGAGTCAACAGTAAATACGCCTCCCCTAATCAGGATGGCAACCCCTGCAGACTTACAGTCGCCCCCACCAGACCAGTAGGACGGGCCATGGGTCCACTGCCTGGCCAGATGATGGTATGACCTGGAAGAGGGGAGAGTACATTCCTGCAGCATAAATACATCACTCGACTGCTTGGAAAGAAAAGTTAGCACCATCTGACATCTAGTCCTATCTCTAACACTCCTCACATTGAGGCTAAAGATGTTAAGTTTAGCAGCCATGGGGGAGAATAAAGAAGGTTAGTGCAAACGATACACCTTAGTTACCAGTCCGGTCGGGCGGATCCTCCTCGCCTGGCGGGTCCGAAAGATCCAGCAGGCCCTCTGACAGAAATTGTTCCAGGATTGTAGCCACCTGGATGTCTGTTGTGAAGTCGATGACCTCAGGTTCAGACACGAGTTCCTCCACCATCTGCTCCATTTCCTCCTGCTGCGCAAGGGAGTCTTCGCAGATTTCCACGACTTGTCGCTTTGAGGACTCAGCCGCTGGGCTGTCCCTCACCTTTCTCTTCCTCTGGATGGCACCTGAGGAGACAAGAGGGGGAAAATCCTCCAGGGAGAGGACTCCAGCAGCTGGAGGGGAAGATGTTAGTGCTGCTGGAGCTGGGGAGAAGGGAGGCTGGGTTGGGAGAGGTGCAGGTGACAGGACCACTGAGATGGGTGGGTAGGAGAAGGTGAGAGCCTCAGTGGGGGTGACAGGGGTTGGGGACGGGGGGGTGGGGAGGGCCGGGCGAGGGAGGGTGGGAAGGGTAGGGCGAGGGAGGGCCGGGAGGCGGGGGGGAGGGACTGTCGTCTTCTTACCATCCTTCTTATTCCCGGTCTTCTGCGCCGCTGGAGCTCTGGTTGGGGCGGGGTTCCCTCTGGCCGGAGCTTTCGCCGCTACAGTTGCCCAGGATCGATCCCTCTTCGGGCAGTCCTTGTAAGAGTGGGCTGCTTGTCCGCAGAGGTTGCACATTGTCCGTTTCGGGCAGTCTTTGGTCTCGTGTCCTGTTACCCGGCAGTTCTTGCAGGCGTCCTCCTTGCAGTCCTTCACCGAATGACCCTTCTTGCTGCATCTCCTGCAGATCTGCGGCATGTCCGGGTAGTAGATGAGGCCGTAGGAGTTGCCCAGCGAGAATGACTGGGGCAGGTGCTGGAGGCCGTCTTCCGCGTTCGAATCCTTGTTCAGTCGGACGATTACCGACCACTTGCCAGTCCAGAAGCCGAGTCCGTTCAGGATGTGGGTGGGTTCCCTCACCACTGTGCAGAACCGCTTCAGGAGCGTGGTGATGTCTTTGCCGGGGGTGTGTGGGTTCCGCATTGAGACCGTCACCCGCCTTTCCTCTCTTTGGACAGGGCAGTTGCCCACAAAGCGAGAGAAAGGGGATTCAGGCCTCGCCGCTTTCACCATCTCCCAGTACCTTCTGCAGATGTTGATCGAAGCAAAGGTCACGAAGAACATCCCGGTCATGAAGGCCTGGATGCTGATGGTCTCCGGCTTAGCGAAGCCCTGGTCCAGGAGCATCTTCTGGCAGAACACTTCTTCCGTCATGTCCGGCACTCTCCCGTCCACCTCCTTCAGCTTCAGGGCCACCGTCTGCTTCATCCAGGGCTCCAGGGTTGGAGCAGCCTGGTTCGGCTTCCTGGTGGCCTGTTGGCTTGAGGAGGCTTCAGGAGGAGATGTCCTGGCCTGGGTCGGCTCACCTGGTCCATCAGCCTTCTTCTTCTGGGTGGCAGGGTTGCTGGTTGAGGCCATGGCTTCTTCCAGCTGTTCCTGTCGCTTGGGGAGGATCTTCGATAGCTCTTTCCCGAAGGGGGCGGAGCTATGCAAATCTTCTCCTTGCTGGCCGAGGTTCTTCCACGAAATTTCTTCCGCAGCGGTTCCTCGTCGAGCTTCTTCTTCTGCGGCCGAGCTTCTTCGAAGATCCCCTTCAGCAGCGGCTCTTCTCCGAAGTTCTCCTTCTTCTTCCCGGCAGCGATCTCCCGGAGCTTCTTCCCCGATGGCGGCTTCTCCCTTCTGGATCGTCGTCTTCGCTGGTTCTTCTCCGCAGTTCGTCGCCGGCTTCGTCTGGAACGCTCTTGGATCGCTAAGCTAGTGTTTATAGCCCCCAGTGGTTCTCCGAGCTATCTATCCTTACAAGGACTGATAAGAACAGATACTACACTTGATCTTAGCCAAAAGGCCGAGAAGCGATAACCCGAATGGGCCGGCCGTTGACCGAGCCTGCCTAATACTGCTGTTCACCCCTTGCAGCGATTGATTCAGCCTACTCCTAGGCAATTCCATGGGGCCCTGCAGGCTCACACACATTTACAGCTACTAAGCGGGAGGGAGGTGAATAAAGGCCGGAGAGGAAGCCAGACAGGATTTGCTTCTTTTGCTTGCACCACAATGCAGTGCTGAAAGAGGAGGAGGAATCTACATAAAAACGCCTTCCTGGCAACGCCCAAATGCCCTCCTGCCATGCAGATAAACACTGGCAGCGGCAGCAAGTGCATGCCCACAGCCACCCCTTGTTCCTTCACACCTTGTATCAGCTTTAATCCAATCCAGTCCGGTGCTGCCTGCTGAGCAGCACTGACCAACACTGCCTGGGCCCAGGCTTTTATCTCTGAGGCAGGCCCCATTATGATGTCAGAAAGCTGGCTCTGGAATCCTGAGGGCTCCACTATGACACGTGCAAAGTTCCGTCTGAACTTTATATAAGACGGTGCGGCTCAGTCAGTCACTCAGTGTTGCCTGAGAGGGCAACACTGCAACAGCCGGCCGCCAGGCTGTCTTTTTTTTGCACAGCTACTTGCCTCCAGGAGGCCACAAGAGGGAGACAAGGGACT
This sequence comes from Rhinoderma darwinii, assembly GCF_050947455.1. Classification (NCBI taxonomy): domain Eukaryota; kingdom Metazoa; phylum Chordata; class Amphibia; order Anura; family Rhinodermatidae; genus Rhinoderma; species Rhinoderma darwinii. The sequence continues at coordinate 192,509 of NW_027464096.1, forward strand.
GCAAAATGGAAAATAGGCATCCACCAACTTTACAGACAACTTCTCTTTGCTCCTACAACCTCCATCCTTGCACAGTTTGTTATTCTTCCAGGTAACATAGTAACAAATCCAAATTGCTGCTCTCTTTGTAGGCAAGCAAGGGTTTGTTGCAACTGCAATTCTTACTTCTTCTTGAAATGTAGGGACGACAGTACATTCCATCACATCCATCTAGTGTACACAGGTAGGTCCATTGTGGCGGGTAGGCGGCTGGCTGCTTTAATGGCTGTTTGCTGTTCCCCTACTCCACTCCACTCCACTATTTGACTGTGGTGCTGCATCAATCAGTGGCTGGCTCAGGTGCAGCTCTTTAACTTACCTAAAAGGGAGGGCGGAGAGAAGACAAGGAAGGTGAATGAGCTGTTCCAATGTGAAATGCCGGAAACACAGAAACACAGAAGACACACACACACACACACACACACACACACACACACACACACACACACACACACACACACACACACACACACAACAAGAGGTGGCAATGTATTAATTAATTGCATTTAATAAATGAGCTCATTATCACACATGACTGTACAAATGCATTGTCCAACAGGTGTTGAAATAATGGGATTAAAAGGGGAGATCCCATCAGAAAGACAAAAACAATAGCAAACACAAATAGCACTTTTGGAATCTGATTTTAGTCAACACATAAGGGAAGGGTGCACCGGTCCTGGAAATACTGCAATACCAGGTCAATGCGTGGAGTGGACAGAGCAAGCTCTATTTCCATCTCCCTGTTCGAAAAATCCATTTAATATATGGTCCCCAGATAGGGGACGTATCAGATATTAAACTGATAAGAACAGATACTACACTTGATCTTAGCCAAAAGGCCGAGAAGCGATAACCCGAATGGGCCGGCCGTTGACCGAGCCTGCCTAATACTGCTGTTCACCCCTTGCAGCGATTGATTCAGCCTACTCCTAGGCAATTCCATGGGGCCCTGCAGGCTCACACACATTTACAGCTACTAAGCGGGAGGGAGGTGAATAAAGGCCGGAGAGGAAGCCAGACAGGATTTGCTTCTTTTGCTTGCACCACAATGCAGTGCTGAAAGAGGAGGAGGAATCTACATAAAAACGCCTTCCTGGCAACGCCCAAATGCCCTCCTGCCATGCAGATAAACACTGGCAGCGGCAGCAAGTGCATGCCCACAGCCACCCCTTGTTCCTTCACACCTTGTATCAGCTTTAATCCAATCCAGTCCGGTGCTGCCTGCTGAGCAGCACTGACCAACACTGCCTGGGCCCAGGCTTTTATCTCTGAGGCAGGCCCCATTATGATGTCAGAAAGCTGGCTCTGGAATCCTGAGGGCTCCACTATGACACGTGCAAAGTTCCGTCTGAACTTTATATAAGACGGTGCGGCTCAGTCAGTCACTCAGTGTTGCCTGAGAGGGCAACACTGCAACAGCCGGCCGCCAGGCTGTCTTTTTTTTGCACAGCTACTTGCCTCCAGGAGGCCACAAGAGGGAGACAAGGGACTGCAAAATGGAAAATAGGCATCCACCAACTTTACAGACAACTTCTCTTTGCTCCTACAACCTCCATCCTTGCACAGTTTGTTATTCTTCCAGGTAACATAGTAACAAATCCAAATTGCTGCTCTCTTTGTAGGCAAGCAAGGGTTTGTTGCAACTGCAATTCTTACTTCTTCTTGAAATGTAGGGACGACAGTACATTCCATCACATCCATCTAGTGTACACAGGTAGGTCCATTGTGGCGGGTAGGCGGCTGGCTGCTTTAATGGCTGTTTGCTGTTCCCCTACTCCACTCCACTCCACTATTTGACTGTGGTGCTGCATCAATCAGTGGCTGGCTCAGGTGCAGCTCTTTAACTTACCTAAAAGGGAGGGCGGAGAGAAGACAAGGAAGGTGAATGAGCTGTTCCAATGTGAAATGCCGGAAACACAGAAACACAGAAGACACACACACACACACACACACACACACACACACACACACACACACACACACACACACACACACAACAAGAGGTGGCAATGTATTAATTAATTGCATTTAATAAATGAGCTCATTATCACACATGACTGTACAAATGCATTGTCCAACAGGTGTTGAAATAATGGGATTAAAAGGGGAGATCCCATCAGAAAGACAAAAACAATAGCAAACACAAATAGCACTTTTGGAATCTGATTTTAGTCAACACATAAGGGAAGGGTGCACCGGTCCTGGAAATACTGCAATACCAGGTCAATGCGTGGAGTGGACAGAGCAAGCTCTATTTCCATCTCCCTGTTCGAAAAATCCATTTAATATATGGTCCCCAGATAGGGGACGTATCAGATATTAAACTGATAAGAACAGATACTACACTTGATCTTAGCCAAAAGGCCGAGAAGCGATAACCCGAATGGGCCGGCCGTTGACCGAGCCTGCCTAATACTGCTGTTCACCCCTTGCAGCGATTGATTCAGCCTACTCCTAGGCAATTCCATGGGGCCCTGCAGGCTCACACACATTTACAGCTACTAAGCGGGAGGGAGGTGAATAAAGGCCGGAGAGGAAGCCAGACAGGATTTGCTTCTTTTGCTTGCACCACAATGCAGTGCTGAAAGAGGAGGAGGAATCTACATAAAAACGCCTTCCTGGCAACGCCCAAATGCCCTCCTGCCATGCAGATAAACACTGGCAGCGGCAGCAAGTGCATGCCCACAGCCACCCCTTGTTCCTTCACACCTTGTATCAGCTTTAATCCAATCCAGTCCGGTGCTGCCTGCTGAGCAGCACTGACCAACACTGCCTGGGCCCAGGCTTTTATCTCTGAGGCAGGCCCCATTATGATGTCAGAAAGCTGGCTCTGGAATCCTGAGGGCTCCACTATGACACGTGCAAAGTTCCGTCTGAACTTTATATAAGACGGTGCGGCTCAGTCAGTCACTCAGTGTTGCCTGAGAGGGCAACACTGCAACAGCCGGCCGCCAGGCTGTCTTTTTTTTGCACAGCTACTTGCCTCCAGGAGGCCACAAGAGGGAGACAAGGGACTGCAAAATGGAAAATAGGCATCCACCAACTTTACAGACAACTTCTCTTTGCTCCTACAACCTCCATCCTTGCACAGTTTGTTATTCTTCCAGGTAACATAGTAACAAATCCAAATTGCTGCTCTCTTTGTAGGCAAGCAAGGGTTTGTTGCAACTGCAATTCTTACTTCTTCTTGAAATGTAGGGACGACAGTACATTCCATCACATCCATCTAGTGTACACAGGTAGGTCCATTGTGGCGGGTAGGCGGCTGGCTGCTTTAATGGCTGTTTGCTGTTCCCCTACTCCACTCCACTCCACTATTTGACTGTGGTGCTGCATCAATCAGTGGCTGGCTCAGGTGCAGCTCTTTAACTTACCTAAAAGGGAGGGCGGAGAGAAGACAAGGAAGGTGAATGAGCTGTTCCAATGTGAAATGCCGGAAACACAGAAACACAGAAGACACACACACACACACACACACACACACACACACACACACACACACACACACACAACAAGAGGTGGCAATGTATTAATTAATTGCATTTAATAAATGAGCTCATTATCACACATGACTGTACAAATGCATTGTCCAACAGGTGTTGAAATAATGGGATTAAAAGGGGAGATCCCATCAGAAAGACAAAAACAATAGCAAACACAAATAGCACTTTTGGAATCTGATTTTAGTCAACACATAAGGGAAGGGTGCACCGGTCCTGGAAATACTGCAATACCAGGTCAATGCGTGGAGTGGACAGAGCAAGCTCTATTTCCATCTCCCTGTTCGAAAAATCCATTTAATATATGGTCCCCAGATAGGGGACGTATCAGATATTAAACTGATAAGAACAGATACTACACTTGATCTTAGCCAAAAGGCCGAGAAGCGATAACCCGAATGGGCCGGCCGTTGACCGAGCCTGCCTAATACTGCTGTTCACCCCTTGCAGCGATTGATTCAGCCTACTCCTAGGCAATTCCATGGGGCCCTGCAGGCTCACACACATTTACAGCTACTAAGCGGGAGGGAGGTGAATAAAGGCCGGAGAGGAAGCCAGACAGGATTTGCTTCTTTTGCTTGCACCACAATGCAGTGCTGAAAGAGGAGGAGGAATCTACATAAAAACGCCTTCCTGGCAACGCCCAAATGCCCTCCTGCCATGCAGATAAACACTGGCAGCGGCAGCAAGTGCATGCCCACAGCCACCCCTTGTTCCTTCACACCTTGTATCAGCTTTAATCCAATCCAGTCCGGTGCTGCCTGCTGAGCAGCACTGACCAACACTGCCTGGGCCCAGGCTTTTATCTCTGAGGCAGGCCCCATTATGATGTCAGAAAGCTGGCTCTGGAATCCTGAGGGCTCCACTATGACACGTGCAAAGTTCCGTCTGAACTTTATATAAGACGGTGCGGCTCAGTCAGTCACTCAGTGTTGCCTGAGAGGGCAACACTGCAACAGCCGGCCGCCAGGCTGTCTTTTTTTTGCACAGCTACTTGCCTCCAGGAGGCCACAAGAGGGAGACAAGGGACTGCAAAATGGAAAATAGGCATCCACCAACTTTACAGACAACTTCTCTTTGCTCCTACAACCTCCATCCTTGCACAGTTTGTTATTCTTCCAGGTAACATAGTAACAAATCCAAATTGCTGCTCTCTTTGTAGGCAAGCAAGGGTTTGTTGCAACTGCAATTCTTACTTCTTCTTGAAATGTAGGGACGACAGTACATTCCATCACATCCATCTAGTGTACACAGGTAGGTCCATTGTGGCGGGTAGGCGGCTGGCTGCTTTAATGGCTGTTTGCTGTTCCCCTACTCCACTCCACTCCACTATTTGACTGTGGTGCTGCATCAATCAGTGGCTGGCTCAGGTGCAGCTCTTTAACTTACCTAAAAGGGAGGGCGGAGAGAAGACAAGGAAGGTGAATGAGCTGTTCCAATGTGAAATGCCGGAAACACAGAAACACAGAAGACACACACACACACACACACACACACACACACACACACACACACACACACACACACACACACACACACACACAACAAGAGGTGGCAATGTATTAATTAATTGCATTTAATAAATGAGCTCATTATCACACATGACTGTACAAATGCATTGTCCAACAGGTGTTGAAATAATGGGATTAAAAGGGGAGATCCCATCAGAAAGACAAAAACAATAGCAAACACAAATAGCACTTTTGGAATCTGATTTTAGTCAACACATAAGGGAAGGGTGCACCGGTCCTGGAAATACTGCAATACCAGGTCAATGCGTGGAGTGGACAGAGCAAGCTCTATTTCCATCTCCCTGTTCGAAAAATCCATTTAATATATGGTCCCCAGATAGGGGACGTATCAGATATTAAACTGATAAGAACAGATTTTTTTTTTTTTTTTTTGAAAGCCCGAGTCGTGCTTTCTATCACCCAAGTGCATAAAAAGTGCAGAGGTGCCACACAAAAAGTGCACAAGGATGCGGTCTATCGCAGCCCTTCTCTTAAAAGAGAGAGGCCCCGCATAACCATTCCCTGACCCTCCAAACCATAGGCCTAGAGGATCAAGGATCGATGGTCCCCCCTCGCCGAAGCTTAGGGAGACCCAAACACACTCCTAGGCTTCTACCTGGGCTGCCACCCCAGTGTCCACCTAGGAGCCTGCATCCTAGTTGCACCTCCCCTCCGAAGAAGGGAGGCCGGGTTGCAGGGGAAAAAGGAACCAGAAGGCCACACATTTTCCCCCTAGACCTCAGGAGGGTCCCAAAAGGGCACCGCATCCCAAAATCCTTGTGACAAACGTGACAAACACACAGTGAAAAACAAAATTAAATAAGTGGATGTGCGCTGTGATACAGCCTGGACATCCGCCAGGTATAAAAAATTCCTCATCTCCCAGCCAGAAGGCCGGGAGAATAAAGGTGTGTGCTCATATAGCGTGAAAGAGAGTGCGTGCAAGTGTGCCTTCACTCAGTGGGATCCCACCCCCAGTGAGTTAGGGCACCCCAGGGTCACCAGCCCTGGGGCACATAGCAACTCGGGCTTCCAAACTACCCGGCCTAATGACCTCGATCCGGCGGTCGCCTGGTCACCTACAAATGGTACCTTTAAACCAAATGCGTACACCAGAGCGATGACCGTTGTGGTTCCCTGCCCTCACCTCGGCGTTCTGTCATCCCCCTACGATGGCCCACGTACCACCGGCAGGGATGATTACTAACCTCAGCTTGAGCAGGTACTACACTTGATCTTAGCCAAAAGGCCGAGAAGCGATAACCCGAATGGGCCGGCCGTTGACCGAGCCTGCCTAATACTGCTGTTCACCCCTTGCAGCGATTGATTCAGCCTACTCCTAGGCAATTCCATGGGGCCCTGCAGGCTCACACACATTTACAGCTACTAAGCGGGAGGGAGGTGAATAAAGGCCGGAGAGGAAGCCAGACAGGATTTGCTTCTTTTGCTTGCACCACAATGCAGTGCTGAAAGAGGAGGAGGAATCTACATAAAAACGCCTTCCTGGCAACGCCCAAATGCCCTCCTGCCATGCAGATAAACACTGGCAGCGGCAGCAAGTGCATGCCCACAGCCACCCCTTGTTCCTTCACACCTTGTATCAGCTTTAATCCAATCCAGTCCGGTGCTGCCTGCTGAGCAGCACTGACCAACACTGCCTGGGCCCAGGCTTTTATCTCTGAGGCAGGCCCCATTATGATGTCAGAAAGCTGGCTCTGGAATCCTGAGGGCTCCACTATGACACGTGCAAAGTTCCGTCTGAACTTTATATAAGACGGTGCGGCTCAGTCAGTCACTCAGTGTTGCCTGAGAGGGCAACACTGCAACAGCCGGCCGCCAGGCTGTCTTTTTTTTGCACAGCTACTTGCCTCCAGGAGGCCACAAGAGGGAGACAAGGGACTGCAAAATGGAAAATAGGCATCCACCAACTTTACAGACAACTTCTCTTTGCTCCTACAACCTCCATCCTTGCACAGTTTGTTATTCTTCCAGGTAACATAGTAACAAATCCAAATTGCTGCTCTCTTTGTAGGCAAGCAAGGGTTTGTTGCAACTGCAATTCTTACTTCTTCTTGAAATGTAGGGACGACAGTACATTCCATCACATCCATCTAGTGTACACAGGTAGGTCCATTGTGGCGGGTAGGCGGCTGGCTGCTTTAATGGCTGTTTGCTGTTCCCCTACTCCACTCCACTCCACTATTTGACTGTGGTGCTGCATCAATCAGTGGCTGGCTCAGGTGCAGCTCTTTAACTTACCTAAAAGGGAGGGCGGAGAGAAGACAAGGAAGGTGAATGAGCTGTTCCAATGTGAAATGCCGGAAACACAGAAACACAGAAGACACACACACACACACACACAACAAGAGGTGGCAATGTATTAATTAATTGCATTTAATAAATGAGCTCATTATCACACATGACTGTACAAATGCATTGTCCAACAGGTGTTGAAATAATGGGATTAAAAGGGGAGATCCCATCAGAAAGACAAAAACAATAGCAAACACAAATAGCACTTTTGGAATCTGATTTTAGTCAACACATAAGGGAAGGGTGCACCGGTCCTGGAAATACTGCAATACCAGGTCAATGCGTGGAGTGGACAGAGCAAGCTCTATTTCCATCTCCCTGTTCGAAAAATCCATTTAATATATGGTCCCCAGATAGGGGACGTATCAGATATTAAACTGATAAGAACAGATTTTTTTTTTTTTTTTTTGAAAGCCCGAGTCGTGCTTTCTATCACCCAAGTGCATAAAAAGTGCAGAGGTGCCACACAAAAAGTGCACAAGGATGCGGTCTATCGCAGCCCTTCTCTTAAAAGAGAGAGGCCCCGCATAACCATTCCCTGACCCTCCAAACCATAGGCCTAGAGGATCAAGGATCGATGGTCCCCCCTCGCCGAAGCTTAGGGAGACCCAAACACACTCCTAGGCTTCTACCTGGGCTGCCACCCCAGTGTCCACCTAGGAGCCTGCATCCTAGTTGCACCTCCCCTCCGAAGAAGGGAGGCCGGGTTGCAGGGGAAAAAGGAACCAGAAGGCCACACATTTTCCCCCTAGACCTCAGGAGGGTCCCAAAAGGGCACCGCATCCCAAAATCCTTGTGACAAACGTGACAAACACACAGTGAAAAACAAAATTAAATAAGTGGATGTGCGCTGTGATACAGCCTGGACATCCGCCAGGTATAAAAAATTCCTCATCTCCCAGCCAGAAGGCCGGGAGAATAAAGGTGTGTGCTCATATAGCGTGAAAGAGAGTGCGTGCAAGTGTGCCTTCACTCAGTGGGATCCCACCCCCAGTGAGTTAGGGCACCCCAGGGTCACCAGCCCTGGGGCACATAGCAACTCGGGCTTCCAAACTACCCGGCCTAATGACCTCGATCCGGCGGTCGCCTGGTCACCTACAAATGGTACCTTTAAACCAAATGCGTACACCAGAGCGATGACCGTTGTGGTTCCCTGCCCTCACCTCGGCGTTCTGTCATCCCCCTACGATGGCCCACGTACCACCGGCAGGGATGATTACTAACCTCAGCTTGAGCAGGTACTACACTTGATCTTAGCCAAAAGGCCGAGAAGCGATAACCCGAATGGGCCGGCCGTTGACCGAGCCTGCCTAATACTGCTGTTCACCCCTTGCAGCGATTGATTCAGCCTACTCCTAGGCAATTCCATGGGGCCCTGCAGGCTCACACACATTTACAGCTACTAAGCGGGAGGGAGGTGAATAAAGGCCGGAGAGGAAGCCAGACAGGATTTGCTTCTTTTGCTTGCACCACAATGCAGTGCTGAAAGAGGAGGAGGAATCTACATAAAAACGCCTTCCTGGCAACGCCCAAATGCCCTCCTGCCATGCAGATAAACACTGGCAGCGGCAGCAAGTGCATGCCCACAGCCACCCCTTGTTCCTTCACACCTTGTATCAGCTTTAATCCAATCCAGTCCGGTGCTGCCTGCTGAGCAGCACTGACCAACACTGCCTGGGCCCAGGCTTTTATCTCTGAGGCAGGCCCCATTATGATGTCAGAAAGCTGGCTCTGGAATCCTGAGGGCTCCACTATGACACGTGCAAAGTTCCGTCTGAACTTTATATAAGACGGTGCGGCTCAGTCAGTCACTCAGTGTTGCCTGAGAGGGCAACACTGCAACAGCCGGCCGCCAGGCTGTCTTTTTTTTGCACAGCTACTTGCCTCCAGGAGGCCACAAGAGGGAGACAAGGGACTGCAAAATGGAAAATAGGCATCCACCAACTTTACAGACAACTTCTCTTTGCTCCTACAACCTCCATCCTTGCACAGTTTGTTATTCTTCCAGGTAACATAGTAACAAATCCAAATTGCTGCTCTCTTTGTAGGCAAGCAAGGGTTTGTTGCAACTGCAATTCTTACTTCTTCTTGAAATGTAGGGACGACAGTACATTCCATCACATCCATCTAGTGTACACAGGTAGGTCCATTGTGGCGGGTAGGCGGCTGGCTGCTTTAATGGCTGTTTGCTGTTCCCCTACTCCACTCCACTCCACTATTTGACTGTGGTGCTGCATCAATCAGTGGCTGGCTCAGGTGCAGCTCTTTAACTTACCTAAAAGGGAGGGCGGAGAGAAGACAAGGAAGGTGAATGAGCTGTTCCAATGTGAAATGCCGGAAACACAGAAACACAGAAGACACACACACACACACACACACACACACACACACACACACACACACACACACACACACACACACACACACACACACACACACACAACAAGAGGTGGCAATGTATTAATTAATTGCATTTAATAAATGAGCTCATTATCACACATGACTGTACAAATGCATTGTCCAACAGGTGTTGAAATAATGGGATTAAAAGGGGAGATCCCATCAGAAAGACAAAAACAATAGCAAACACAAATAGCACTTTTGGAATCTGATTTTAGTCAACACATAAGGGAAGGGTGCACCGGTCCTGGAAATACTGCAATACCAGGTCAATGCGTGGAGTGGACAGAGCAAGCTCTATTTCCATCTCCCTGTTCGAAAAATCCATTTAATATATGGTCCCCAGATAGGGGACGTATCAGATATTAAACTGATAAGAACAGATTTTTTTTTTTTTTTTTTGAAAGCCCGAGTCGTGCTTTCTATCACCCAAGTGCATAAAAAGTGCAGAGGTGCCACACAAAAAGTGCACAAGGATGCGGTCTATCGCAGCCCTTCTCTTAAAAGAGAGAGGCCCCGCATAACCATTCCCTGACCCTCCAAACCATAGGCCTAGAGGATCAAGGATCGATGGTCCCCCCTCGCCGAAGCTTAGGGAGACCCAAACACACTCCTAGGCTTCTACCTGGGCTGCCACCCCAGTGTCCACCTAGGAGCCTGCATCCTAGTTGCACCTCCCCTCCGAAGAAGGGAGGCCGGGTTGCAGGGGAAAAAGGAACCAGAAGGCCACACATTTTCCCCCTAGACCTCAGGAGGGTCCCAAAAGGGCACCGCATCCCAAAATCCTTGTGACAAACGTGACAAACACACAGTGAAAAACAAAATTAAATAAGTGGATGTGCGCTGTGATACAGCCTGGACATCCGCCAGGTATAAAAAATTCCTCATCTCCCAGCCAGAAGGCCGGGAGAATAAAGGTGTGTGCTCATATAGCGTGAAAGAGAGTGCGTGCAAGTGTGCCTTCACTCAGTGGGATCCCACCCCCAGTGAGTTAGGGCACCCCAGGGTCACCAGCCCTGGGGCACATAGCAACTCGGGCTTCCAAACTACCCGGCCTAATGACCTCGATCCGGCGGTCGCCTGGTCACCTACAAATGGTACCTTTAAACCAAATGCGTACACCAGAGCGATGACCGTTGTGGTTCCCTGCCCTCACCTCGGCGTTCTGTCATCCCCCTACGATGGCCCACGTACCACCGGCAGGGATGATTACTAACCTCAGCTTGAGCAGGTACTACACTTGATCTTAGCCAAAAGGCCGAGAAGCGATAACCCGAATGGGCCGGCCGTTGACCGAGCCTGCCTAATACTGCTGTTCACCCCTTGCAGCGATTGATTCAGCCTACTCCTAGGCAATTCCATGGGGCCCTGCAGGCTCACACACATTTACAGCTACTAAGCGGGAGGGAGGTGAATAAAGGCCGGAGAGGAAGCCAGACAGGATTTGCTTCTTTTGCTTGCACCACAATGCAGTGCTGAAAGAGGAGGAGGAATCTACATAAAAACGCCTTCCTGGCAACGCCCAAATGCCCTCCTGCCATGCAGATAAACACTGGCAGCGGCAGCAAGTGCATGCCCACAGCCACCCCTTGTTCCTTCACACCTTGTATCAGCTTTAATCCAATCCAGTCCGGTGCTGCCTGCTGAGCAGCACTGACCAACACTGCCTGGGCCCAGGCTTTTATCTCTGAGGCAGGCCCCATTATGATGTCAGAAAGCTGGCTCTGGAATCCTGAGGGCTCCACTATGACACGTGCAAAGTTCCGTCTGAACTTTATATAAGACGGTGCGGCTCAGTCAGTCACTCAGTGTTGCCTGAGAGGGCAACACTGCAACAGCCGGCCGCCAGGCTGTCTTTTTTTTGCACAGCTACTTGCCTCCAGGAGGCCACAAGAGGGAGACAAGGGACTGCAAAATGGAAAATAGGCATCCACCAACTTTACAGACAACTTCTCTTTGCTCCTACAACCTCCATCCTTGCACAGTTTGTTATTCTTCCAGGTAACATAGTAACAAATCCAAATTGCTGCTCTCTTTGTAGGCAAGCAAGGGTTTGTTGCAACTGCAATTCTTACTTCTTCTTGAAATGTAGGGACGACAGTACATTCCATCACATCCATCTAGTGTACACAGGTAGGTCCATTGTGGCGGGTAGGCGGCTGGCTGCTTTAATGGCTGTTTGCTGTTCCCCTACTCCACTCCACTCCACTATTTGACTGTGGTGCTGCATCAATCAGTGGCTGGCTCAGGTGCAGCTCTTTAACTTACCTAAAAGGGAGGGCGGAGAGAAGACAAGGAAGGTGAATGAGCTGTTCCAATGTGAAATGCCGGAAACACAGAAACACAGAAGACACACACACACACACACACACACACACACACACACACACACACACACACACACAACAAGAGGTGGCAATGTATTAATTAATTGCATTTAATAAATGAGCTCATTATCACACATGACTGTACAAATGCATTGTCCAACAGGTGTTGAAATAATGGGATTAAAAGGGGAGATCCCATCAGAAAGACAAAAACAATAGCAAACACAAATAGCACTTTTGGAATCTGATTTTAGTCAACACATAAGGGAAGGGTGCACCGGTCCTGGAAATACTGCAATACCAGGTCAATGCGTGGAGTGGACAGAGCAAGCTCTATTTCCATCTCCCTGTTCGAAAAATCCATTTAATATATGGTCCCCAGATAGGGGACGTATCAGATATTAAACTGATAAGAACAGATTTTTTTTTTTTTTTTTTGAAAGCCCGAGTCGTGCTTTCTATCACCCAAGTGCATAAAAAGTGCAGAGGTGCCACACAAAAAGTGCACAAGGATGCGGTCTATCGCAGCCCTTCTCTTAAAAGAGAGAGGCCCCGCATAACCATTCCCTGACCCTCCAAACCATAGGCCTAGAGGATCAAGGATCGATGGTCCCCCCTCGCCGAAGCTTAGGGAGACCCAAACACACTCCTAGGCTTCTACCTGGGCTGCCACCCCAGTGTCCACCTAGGAGCCTGCATCCTAGTTGCACCTCCCCTCCGAAGAAGGGAGGCCGGGTTGCAGGGGAAAAAGGAACCAGAAGGCCACACATTTTCCCCCTAGACCTCAGGAGGGTCCCAAAAGGGCACCGCATCCCAAAATCCTTGTGACAAACGTGACAAACACACAGTGAAAAACAAAATTAAATAAGTGGATGTGCGCTGTGATACAGCCTGGACATCCGCCAGGTATAAAAAATTCCTCATCTCCCAGCCAGAAGGCCGGGAGAATAAAGGTGTGTGCTCATATAGCGTGAAAGAGAGTGCGTGCAAGTGTGCCTTCACTCAGTGGGATCCCACCCCCAGTGAGTTAGGGCACCCCAGGGTCACCAGCCCTGGGGCACATAGCAACTCGGGCTTCCAAACTACCCGGCCTAATGACCTCGATCCGGCGGTCGCCTGGTCACCTACAAATGGTACCTTTAAACCAAATGCGTACACCAGAGCGATGACCGTTGTGGTTCCCTGCCCTCACCTCGGCGTTCTGTCATCCCCCTACGATGGCCCACGTACCACCGGCAGGGATGATTACTAACCTCAGCTTGAGCAGGTACTACACTTGATCTTAGCCAAAAGGCCGAGAAGCGATAACCCGAATGGGCCGGCCGTTGACCGAGCCTGCCTAATACTGCTGTTCACCCCTTGCAGCGATTGATTCAGCCTACTCCTAGGCAATTCCATGGGGCCCTGCAGGCTCACACACATTTACAGCTACTAAGCGGGAGGGAGGTGAATAAAGGCCGGAGAGGAAGCCAGACAGGATTTGCTTCTTTTGCTTGCACCACAATGCAGTGCTGAAAGAGGAGGAGGAATCTACATAAAAACGCCTTCCTGGCAACGCCCAAATGCCCTCCTGCCATGCAGATAAACACTGGCAGCGGCAGCAAGTGCATGCCCACAGCCACCCCTTGTTCCTTCACACCTTGTATCAGCTTTAATCCAATCCAGTCCGGTGCTGCCTGCTGAGCAGCACTGACCAACACTGCCTGGGCCCAGGCTTTTATCTCTGAGGCAGGCCCCATTATGATGTCAGAAAGCTGGCTCTGGAATCCTGAGGGCTCCACTATGACACGTGCAAAGTTCCGTCTGAACTTTATATAAGACGGTGCGGCTCAGTCAGTCACTCAGTGTTGCCTGAGAGGGCAACACTGCAACAGCCGGCCGCCAGGCTGTCTTTTTTTTGCACAGCTACTTGCCTCCAGGAGGCCACAAGAGGGAGACAAGGGACTGCAAAATGGAAAATAGGCATCCACCAACTTTACAGACAACTTCTCTTTGCTCCTACAACCTCCATCCTTGCACAGTTTGTTATTCTTCCAGGTAACATAGTAACAAATCCAAATTGCTGCTCTCTTTGTAGGCAAGCAAGGGTTTGTTGCAACTGCAATTCTTACTTCTTCTTGAAATGTAGGGACGACAGTACATTCCATCACATCCATCTAGTGTACACAGGTAGGTCCATTGTGGCGGGTAGGCGGCTGGCTGCTTTAATGGCTGTTTGCTGTTCCCCTACTCCACTCCACTCCACTATTTGACTGTGGTGCTGCATCAATCAGTGGCTGGCTCAGGTGCAGCTCTTTAACTTACCTAAAAGGGAGGGCGGAGAGAAGACAAGGAAGGTGAATGAGCTGTTCCAATGTGAAATGCCGGAAACACAGAAACACAGAAGACACACACACACACACACACACACACACACACACACACACACACACACACACACACACACACACACACACACAACAAGAGGTGGCAATGTATTAATTAATTGCATTTAATAAATGAGCTCATTATCACACATGACTGTACAAATGCATTGTCCAACAGGTGTTGAAATAATGGGATTAAAAGGGGAGATCCCATCAGAAAGACAAAAACAATAGCAAACACAAATAGCACTTTTGGAATCTGATTTTAGTCAACACATAAGGGAAGGGTGCACCGGTCCTGGAAATACTGCAATACCAGGTCAATGCGTGGAGTGGACAGAGCAAGCTCTATTTCCATCTCCCTGTTCGAAAAATCCATTTAATATATGGTCCCCAGATAGGGGACGTATCAGATATTAAACTGATAAGAACAGATTTTTTTTTTTTTTTTTTGAAAGCCCGAGTCGTGCTTTCTATCACCCAAGTGCATAAAAAGTGCAGAGGTGCCACACAAAAAGTGCACAAGGATGCGGTCTATCGCAGCCCTTCTCTTAAAAGAGAGAGGCCCCGCATAACCATTCCCTGACCCTCCAAACCATAGGCCTAGAGGATCAAGGATCGATGGTCCCCCCTCGCCGAAGCTTAGGGAGACCCAAACACACTCCTAGGCTTCTACCTGGGCTGCCACCCCAGTGTCCACCTAGGAGCCTGCATCCTAGTTGCACCTCCCCTCCGAAGAAGGGAGGCCGGGTTGCAGGGGAAAAAGGAACCAGAAGGCCACACATTTTCCCCCTAGACCTCAGGAGGGTCCCAAAAGGGCACCGCATCCCAAAATCCTTGTGACAAACGTGACAAACACACAGTGAAAAACAAAATTAAATAAGTGGATGTGCGCTGTGATACAGCCTGGACATCCGCCAGGTATAAAAAATTCCTCATCTCCCAGCCAGAAGGCCGGGAGAATAAAGGTGTGTGCTCATATAGCGTGAAAGAGAGTGCGTGCAAGTGTGCCTTCACTCAGTGGGATCCCACCCCCAGTGAGTTAGGGCACCCCAGGGTCACCAGCCCTGGGGCACATAGCAACTCGGGCTTCCAAACTACCCGGCCTAATGACCTCGATCCGGCGGTCGCCTGGTCACCTACAAATGGTACCTTTAAACCAAATGCGTACACCAGAGCGATGACCGTTGTGGTTCCCTGCCCTCACCTCGGCGTTCTGTCATCCCCCTACGATGGCCCACGTACCACCGGCAGGGATGATTACTAACCTCAGCTTGAGCAGGTACTACACTTGATCTTAGCCAAAAGGCCGAGAAGCGATAACCCGAATGGGCCGGCCGTTGACCGAGCCTGCCTAATACTGCTGTTCACCCCTTGCAGCGATTGATTCAGCCTACTCCTAGGCAATTCCATGGGGCCCTGCAGGCTCACACACATTTACAGCTACTAAGCGGGAGGGAGGTGAATAAAGGCCGGAGAGGAAGCCAGACAGGATTTGCTTCTTTTGCTTGCACCACAATGCAGTGCTGAAAGAGGAGGAGGAATCTACATAAAAACGCCTTCCTGGCAACGCCCAAATGCCCTCCTGCCATGCAGATAAACACTGGCAGCGGCAGCAAGTGCATGCCCACAGCCACCCCTTGTTCCTTCACACCTTGTATCAGCTTTAATCCAATCCAGTCCGGTGCTGCCTGCTGAGCAGCACTGACCAACACTGCCTGGGCCCAGGCTTTTATCTCTGAGGCAGGCCCCATTATGATGTCAGAAAGCTGGCTCTGGAATCCTGAGGGCTCCACTATGACACGTGCAAAGTTCCGTCTGAACTTTATATAAGACGGTGCGGCTCAGTCAGTCACTCAGTGTTGCCTGAGAGGGCAACACTGCAACAGCCGGCCGCCAGGCTGTCTTTTTTTTGCACAGCTACTTGCCTCCAGGAGGCCACAAGAGGGAGACAAGGGACTGCAAAATGGAAAATAGGCATCCACCAACTTTACAGACAACTTCTCTTTGCTCCTACAACCTCCATCCTTGCACAGTTTGTTATTCTTCCAGGTAACATAGTAACAAATCCAAATTGCTGCTCTCTTTGTAGGCAAGCAAGGGTTTGTTGCAACTGCAATTCTTACTTCTTCTTGAAATGTAGGGACGACAGTACATTCCATCACATCCATCTAGTGTACACAGGTAGGTCCATTGTGGCGGGTAGGCGGCTGGCTGCTTTAATGGCTGTTTGCTGTTCCCCTACTCCACTCCACTCCACTATTTGACTGTGGTGCTGCATCAATCAGTGGCTGGCTCAGGTGCAGCTCTTTAACTTACCTAAAAGGGAGGGCGGAGAGAAGACAAGGAAGGTGAATGAGCTGTTCCAATGTGAAATGCCGGAAACACAGAAACACAGAAGACACACACACACACACACACACACACACACACACACACACACACACACAACAAGAGGTGGCAATGTATTAATTAATTGCATTTAATAAATGAGCTCATTATCACACATGACTGTACAAATGCATTGTCCAACAGGTGTTGAAATAATGGGATTAAAAGGGGAGATCCCATCAGAAAGACAAAAACAATAGCAAACACAAATAGCACTTTTGGAATCTGATTTTAGTCAACACATAAGGGAAGGGTGCACCGGTCCTGGAAATACTGCAATACCAGGTCAATGCGTGGAGTGGACAGAGCAAGCTCTATTTCCATCTCCCTGTTCGAAAAATCCATTTAATATATGGTCCCCAGATAGGGGACGTATCAGATATTAAACTGATAAGAACAGATTTTTTTTTTTTTTTTTTGAAAGCCCGAGTCGTGCTTTCTATCACCCAAGTGCATAAAAAGTGCAGAGGTGCCACACAAAAAGTGCACAAGGATGCGGTCTATCGCAGCCCTTCTCTTAAAAGAGAGAGGCCCCGCATAACCATTCCCTGACCCTCCAAACCATAGGCCTAGAGGATCAAGGATCGATGGTCCCCCCTCGCCGAAGCTTAGGGAGACCCAAACACACTCCTAGGCTTCTACCTGGGCTGCCACCCCAGTGTCCACCTAGGAGCCTGCATCCTAGTTGCACCTCCCCTCCGAAGAAGGGAGGCCGGGTTGCAGGGGAAAAAGGAACCAGAAGGCCACACATTTTCCCCCTAGACCTCAGGAGGGTCCCAAAAGGGCACCGCATCCCAAAATCCTTGTGACAAACGTGACAAACACACAGTGAAAAACAAAATTAAATAAGTGGATGTGCGCTGTGATACAGCCTGGACATCCGCCAGGTATAAAAAATTCCTCATCTCCCAGCCAGAAGGCCGGGAGAATAAAGGTGTGTGCTCATATAGCGTGAAAGAGAGTGCGTGCAAGTGTGCCTTCACTCAGTGGGATCCCACCCCCAGTGAGTTAGGGCACCCCAGGGTCACCAGCCCTGGGGCACATAGCAACTCGGGCTTCCAAACTACCCGGCCTAATGACCTCGATCCGGCGGTCGCCTGGTCACCTACAAATGGTACCTTTAAACCAAATGCGTACACCAGAGCGATGACCGTTGTGGTTCCCTGCCCTCACCTCGGCGTTCTGTCATCCCCCTACGATGGCCCACGTACCACCGGCAGGGATGATTACTAACCTCAGCTTGAGCAGGTACTACACTTGATCTTAGCCAAAAGGCCGAGAAGCGATAACCCGAATGGGCCGGCCGTTGACCGAGCCTGCCTAATACTGCTGTTCACCCCTTGCAGCGATTGATTCAGCCTACTCCTAGGCAATTCCATGGGGCCCTGCAGGCTCACACACATTTACAGCTACTAAGCGGGAGGGAGGTGAATAAAGGCCGGAGAGGAAGCCAGACAGGATTTGCTTCTTTTGCTTGCACCACAATGCAGTGCTGAAAGAGGAGGAGGAATCTACATAAAAACGCCTTCCTGGCAACGCCCAAATGCCCTCCTGCCATGCAGATAAACACTGGCAGCGGCAGCAAGTGCATGCCCACAGCCACCCCTTGTTCCTTCACACCTTGTATCAGCTTTAATCCAATCCAGTCCGGTGCTGCCTGCTGAGCAGCACTGACCAACACTGCCTGGGCCCAGGCTTTTATCTCTGAGGCAGGCCCCATTATGATGTCAGAAAGCTGGCTCTGGAATCCTGAGGGCTCCACTATGACACGTGCAAAGTTCCGTCTGAACTTTATATAAGACGGTGCGGCTCAGTCAGTCACTCAGTGTTGCCTGAGAGGGCAACACTGCAACAGCCGGCCGCCAGGCTGTCTTTTTTTTGCACAGCTACTTGCCTCCAGGAGGCCACAAGAGGGAGACAAGGGACTGCAAAATGGAAAATAGGCATCCACCAACTTTACAGACAACTTCTCTTTGCTCCTACAACCTCCATCCTTGCACAGTTTGTTATTCTTCCAGGTAACATAGTAACAAATCCAAATTGCTGCTCTCTTTGTAGGCAAGCAAGGGTTTGTTGCAACTGCAATTCTTACTTCTTCTTGAAATGTAGGGACGACAGTACATTCCATCACATCCATCTAGTGTACACAGGTAGGTCCATTGTGGCGGGTAGGCGGCTGGCTGCTTTAATGGCTGTTTGCTGTTCCCCTACTCCACTCCACTCCACTATTTGACTGTGGTGCTGCATCAATCAGTGGCTGGCTCAGGTGCAGCTCTTTAACTTACCTAAAAGGGAGGGCGGAGAGAAGACAAGGAAGGTGAATGAGCTGTTCCAATGTGAAATGCCGGAAACACAGAAACACAGAAGACACACACACACACACACACACACACACACACACACACACACACACACACACACACACACACACAACAAGAGGTGGCAATGTATTAATTAATTGCATTTAATAAATGAGCTCATTATCACACATGACTGTACAAATGCATTGTCCAACAGGTGTTGAAATAATGGGATTAAAAGGGGAGATCCCATCAGAAAGACAAAAACAATAGCAAACACAAATAGCACTTTTGGAATCTGATTTTAGTCAACACATAAGGGAAGGGTGCACCGGTCCTGGAAATACTGCAATACCAGGTCAATGCGTGGAGTGGACAGAGCAAGCTCTATTTCCATCTCCCTGTTCGAAAAATCCATTTAATATATGGTCCCCAGATAGGGGACGTATCAGATATTAAACTGATAAGAACAGATTTTTTTTTTTTTTTTTTGAAAGCCCGAGTCGTGCTTTCTATCACCCAAGTGCATAAAAAGTGCAGAGGTGCCACACAAAAAGTGCACAAGGATGCGGTCTATCGCAGCCCTTCTCTTAAAAGAGAGAGGCCCCGCATAACCATTCCCTGACCCTCCAAACCATAGGCCTAGAGGATCAAGGATCGATGGTCCCCCCTCGCCGAAGCTTAGGGAGACCCAAACACACTCCTAGGCTTCTACCTGGGCTGCCACCCCAGTGTCCACCTAGGAGCCTGCATCCTAGTTGCACCTCCCCTCCGAAGAAGGGAGGCCGGGTTGCAGGGGAAAAAGGAACCAGAAGGCCACACATTTTCCCCCTAGACCTCAGGAGGGTCCCAAAAGGGCACCGCATCCCAAAATCCTTGTGACAAACGTGACAAACACACAGTGAAAAACAAAATTAAATAAGTGGATGTGCGCTGTGATACAGCCTGGACATCCGCCAGGTATAAAAAATTCCTCATCTCCCAGCCAGAAGGCCGGGAGAATAAAGGTGTGTGCTCATATAGCGTGAAAGAGAGTGCGTGCAAGTGTGCCTTCACTCAGTGGGATCCCACCCCCAGTGAGTTAGGGCACCCCAGGGTCACCAGCCCTGGGGCACATAGCAACTCGGGCTTCCAAACTACCCGGCCTAATGACCTCGATCCGGCGGTCGCCTGGTCACCTACAAATGGTACCTTTAAACCAAATGCGTACACCAGAGCGATGACCGTTGTGGTTCCCTGCCCTCACCTCGGCGTTCTGTCATCCCCCTACAATGGCCCACGTACCACCGGCAGGGATGATTACTAACCTCAGCTTGAGCAGGTACTACACTTGATCTTAGCCAAAAGGCCGAGAAGCGATAACCCGAATGGGCCGGCCGTTGACCGAGCCTGCCTAATACTGCTGTTCACCCCTTGCAGCGATTGATTCAGCCTACTCCTAGGCAATTCCATGGGGCCCTGCAGGCTCACACACATTTACAGCTACTAAGCGGGAGGGAGGTGAATAAAGGCCGGAGAGGAAGCCAGACAGGATTTGCTTCTTTTGCTTGCACCACAATGCAGTGCTGAAAGAGGAGGAGGAATCTACATAAAAACGCCTTCCTGGCAACGCCCAAATGCCCTCCTGCCATGCAGATAAACACTGGCAGCGGCAGCAAGTGCATGCCCACAGCCACCCCTTGTTCCTTCACACCTTGTATCAGCTTTAATCCAATCCAGTCCGGTGCTGCCTGCTGAGCAGCACTGACCAACACTGCCTGGGCCCAGGCTTTTATCTCTGAGGCAGGCCCCATTATGATGTCAGAAAGCTGGCTCTGGAATCCTGAGGGCTCCACTATGACACGTGCAAAGTTCCGTCTGAACTTTATATAAGACGGTGCGGCTCAGTCAGTCACTCAGTGTTGCCTGAGAGGGCAACACTGCAACAGCCGGCCGCCAGGCTGTCTTTTTTTTGCACAGCTACTTGCCTCCAGGAGGCCACAAGAGGGAGACAAGGGACTGCAAAATGGAAAATAGGCATCCACCAACTTTACAGACAACTTCTCTTTGCTCCTACAACCTCCATCCTTGCACAGTTTGTTATTCTTCCAGGTAACATAGTAACAAATCCAAATTGCTGCTCTCTTTGTAGGCAAGCAAGGGTTTGTTGCAACTGCAATTCTTACTTCTTCTTGAAATGTAGGGACGACAGTACATTCCATCACATCCATCTAGTGTACACAGGTAGGTCCATTGTGGCGGGTAGGCGGCTGGCTGCTTTAATGGCTGTTTGCTGTTCCCCTACTCCACTCCACTCCACTATTTGACTGTGGTGCTGCATCAATCAGTGGCTGGCTCAGGTGCAGCTCTTTAACTTACCTAAAAGGGAGGGCGGAGAGAAGACAAGGAAGGTGAATGAGCTGTTCCAATGTGAAATGCCGGAAACACAGAAACACAGAAGACACACACACACACACACACACACACACACACACACACACACACACACAACAAGAGGTGGCAATGTATTAATTAATTGCATTTAATAAATGAGCTCATTATCACACATGACTGTACAAATGCATTGTCCAACAGGTGTTGAAATAATGGGATTAAAAGGGGAGATCCCATCAGAAAGACAAAAACAATAGCAAACACAAATAGCACTTTTGGAATCTGATTTTAGTCAACACATAAGGGAAGGGTGCACCGGTCCTGGAAATACTGCAATACCAGGTCAATGCGTGGAGTGGACAGAGCAAGCTCTATTTCCATCTCCCTGTTCGAAAAATCCATTTAATATATGGTCCCCAGATAGGGGACGTATCAGATATTAAACTGATAAGAACAGATTTTTTTTTTTTTTTTTTGAAAGCCCGAGTCGTGCTTTCTATCACCCAAGTGCATAAAAAGTGCAGAGGTGCCACACAAAAAGTGCACAAGGATGCGGTCTATCGCAGCCCTTCTCTTAAAAGAGAGAGGCCCCGCATAACCATTCCCTGACCCTCCAAACCATAGGCCTAGAGGATCAAGGATCGATGGTCCCCCCTCGCCGAAGCTTAGGGAGACCCAAACACACTCCTAGGCTTCTACCTGGGCTGCCACCCCAGTGTCCACCTAGGAGCCTGCATCCTAGTTGCACCTCCCCTCCGAAGAAGGGAGGCCGGGTTGCAGGGGAAAAAGGAACCAGAAGGCCACACATTTTCCCCCTAGACCTCAGGAGGGTCCCAAAAGGGCACCGCATCCCAAAATCCTTGTGACAAACGTGACAAACACACAGTGAAAAACAAAATTAAATAAGTGGATGTGCGCTGTGATACAGCCTGGACATCCGCCAGGTATAAAAAATTCCTCATCTCCCAGCCAGAAGGCCGGGAGAATAAAGGTGTGTGCTCATATAGCGTGAAAGAGAGTGCGTGCAAGTGTGCCTTCACTCAGTGGGATCCCACCCCCAGTGAGTTAGGGCACCCCAGGGTCACCAGCCCTGGGGCACATAGCAACTCGGGCTTCCAAACTACCCGGCCTAATGACCTCGATCCGGCGGTCGCCTGGTCACCTACAAATGGTACCTTTAAACCAAATGCGTACACCAGAGCGATGACCGTTGTGGTTCCCTGCCCTCACCTCGGCGTTCTGTCATCCCCCTACGATGGCCCACGTACCACCGGCAGGGATGATTACTAACCTCAGCTTGAGCAGGTACTACACTTGATCTTAGCCAAAAGGCCGAGAAGCGATAACCCGAATGGGCCGGCCGTTGACCGAGCCTGCCTAATACTGCTGTTCACCCCTTGCAGCGATTGATTCAGCCTACTCCTAGGCAATTCCATGGGGCCCTGCAGGCTCACACACATTTACAGCTACTAAGCGGGAGGGAGGTGAATAAAGGCCGGAGAGGAAGCCAGACAGGATTTGCTTCTTTTGCTTGCACCACAATGCAGTGCTGAAAGAGGAGGAGGAATCTACATAAAAACGCCTTCCTGGCAACGCCCAAATGCCCTCCTGCCATGCAGATAAACACTGGCAGCGGCAGCAAGTGCATGCCCACAGCCACCCCTTGTTCCTTCACACCTTGTATCAGCTTTAATCCAATCCAGTCCGGTGCTGCCTGCTGAGCAGCACTGACCAACACTGCCTGGGCCCAGGCTTTTATCTCTGAGGCAGGCCCCATTATGATGTCAGAAAGCTGGCTCTGGAATCCTGAGGGCTCCACTATGACACGTGCAAAGTTCCGTCTGAACTTTATATAAGACGGTGCGGCTCAGTCAGTCACTCAGTGTTGCCTGAGAGGGCAACACTGCAACAGCCGGCCGCCAGGCTGTCTTTTTTTTGCACAGCTACTTGCCTCCAGGAGGCCACAAGAGGGAGACAAGGGACTGCAAAATGGAAAATAGGCATCCACCAACTTTACAGACAACTTCTCTTTGCTCCTACAACCTCCATCCTTGCACAGTTTGTTATTCTTCCAGGTAACATAGTAACAAATCCAAATTGCTGCTCTCTTTGTAGGCAAGCAAGGGTTTGTTGCAACTGCAATTCTTACTTCTTCTTGAAATGTAGGGACGACAGTACATTCCATCACATCCATCTAGTGTACACAGGTAGGTCCATTGTGGCGGGTAGGCGGCTGGCTGCTTTAATGGCTGTTTGCTGTTCCCCTACTCCACTCCACTCCACTATTTGACTGTGGTGCTGCATCAATCAGTGGCTGGCTCAGGTGCAGCTCTTTAACTTACCTAAAAGGGAGGGCGGAGAGAAGACAAGGAAGGTGAATGAGCTGTTCCAATGTGAAATGCCGGAAACACAGAAACACAGAAGACACACACACACACACACACACACACACACACACACACACACACACACACACACACACACACACACACACACACACACACACACACACACACACACAACAAGAGGTGGCAATGTATTAATTAATTGCATTTAATAAATGAGCTCATTATCACACATGACTGTACAAATGCATTGTCCAACAGGTGTTGAAATAATGGGATTAAAAGGGGAGATCCCATCAGAAAGACAAAAACAATAGCAAACACAAATAGCACTTTTGGAATCTGATTTTAGTCAACACATAAGGGAAGGGTGCACCGGTCCTGGAAATACTGCAATACCAGGTCAATGCGTGGAGTGGACAGAGCAAGCTCTATTTCCATCTCCCTGTTCGAAAAATCCATTTAATATATGGTCCCCAGATAGGGGACGTATCAGATATTAAACTGATAAGAACAGATTTTTTTTTTTTTTTTTTGAAAGCCCGAGTCGTGCTTTCTATCACCCAAGTGCATAAAAAGTGCAGAGGTGCCACACAAAAAGTGCACAAGGATGCGGTCTATCGCAGCCCTTCTCTTAAAAGAGAGAGGCCCCGCATAACCATTCCCTGACCCTCCAAACCATAGGCCTAGAGGATCAAGGATCGATGGTCCCCCCTCGCCGAAGCTTAGGGAGACCCAAACACACTCCTAGGCTTCTACCTGGGCTGCCACCCCAGTGTCCACCTAGGAGCCTGCATCCTAGTTGCACCTCCCCTCCGAAGAAGGGAGGCCGGGTTGCAGGGGAAAAAGGAACCAGAAGGCCACACATTTTCCCCCTAGACCTCAGGAGGGTCCCAAAAGGGCACCGCATCCCAAAATCCTTGTGACAAACGTGACAAACACACAGTGAAAAACAAAATTAAATAAGTGGATGTGCGCTGTGATACAGCCTGGACATCCGCCAGGTATAAAAAATTCCTCATCTCCCAGCCAGAAGGCCGGGAGAATAAAGGTGTGTGCTCATATAGCGTGAAAGAGAGTGCGTGCAAGTGTGCCTTCACTCAGTGGGATCCCACCCCCAGTGAGTTAGGGCACCCCAGGGTCACCAGCCCTGGGGCACATAGCAACTCGGGCTTCCAAACTACCCGGCCTAATGACCTCGATCCGGCGGTCGCCTGGTCACCTACAAATGGTACCTTTAAACCAAATGCGTACACCAGAGCGATGACCGTTGTGGTTCCCTGCCCTCACCTCGGCGTTCTGTCATCCCCCTACGATGGCCCACGTACCACCGGCAGGGATGATTACTAACCTCAGCTTGAGCAGGTACTACACTTGATCTTAGCCAAAAGGCCGAGAAGCGATAACCCGAATGGGCCGGCCGTTGACCGAGCCTGCCTAATACTGCTGTTCACCCCTTGCAGCGATTGATTCAGCCTACTCCTAGGCAATTCCATGGGGCCCTGCAGGCTCACACACATTTACAGCTACTAAGCGGGAGGGAGGTGAATAAAGGCCGGAGAGGAAGCCAGACAGGATTTGCTTCTTTTGCTTGCACCACAATGCAGTGCTGAAAGAGGAGGAGGAATCTACATAAAAACGCCTTCCTGGCAACGCCCAAATGCCCTCCTGCCATGCAGATAAACACTGGCAGCGGCAGCAAGTGCATGCCCACAGCCACCCCTTGTTCCTTCACACCTTGTATCAGCTTTAATCCAATCCAGTCCGGTGCTGCCTGCTGAGCAGCACTGACCAACACTGCCTGGGCCCAGGCTTTTATCTCTGAGGCAGGCCCCATTATGATGTCAGAAAGCTGGCTCTGGAATCCTGAGGGCTCCACTATGACACGTGCAAAGTTCCGTCTGAACTTTATATAAGACGGTGCGGCTCAGTCAGTCACTCAGTGTTGCCTGAGAGGGCAACACTGCAACAGCCGGCCGCCAGGCTGTCTTTTTTTTGCACAGCTACTTGCCTCCAGGAGGCCACAAGAGGGAGACAAGGGACTGCAAAATGGAAAATAGGCATCCACCAACTTTACAGACAACTTCTCTTTGCTCCTACAACCTCCATCCTTGCACAGTTTGTTATTCTTCCAGGTAACATAGTAACAAATCCAAATTGCTGCTCTCTTTGTAGGCAAGCAAGGGTTTGTTGCAACTGCAATTCTTACTTCTTCTTGAAATGTAGGGACGACAGTACATTCCATCACATCCATCTAGTGTACACAGGTAGGTCCATTGTGGCGGGTAGGCGGCTGGCTGCTTTAATGGCTGTTTGCTGTTCCCCTACTCCACTCCACTCCACTATTTGACTGTGGTGCTGCATCAATCAGTGGCTGGCTCAGGTGCAGCTCTTTAACTTACCTAAAAGGGAGGGCGGAGAGAAGACAAGGAAGGTGAATGAGCTGTTCCAATGTGAAATGCCGGAAACACAGAAACACAGAAGACACACACACACACACACACACACACACACACACACACACACACACACACACACACACACACACACACACACACACAACAAGAGGTGGCAATGTATTAATTAATTGCATTTAATAAATGAGCTCATTATCACACATGACTGTACAAATGCATTGTCCAACAGGTGTTGAAATAATGGGATTAAAAGGGGAGATCCCATCAGAAAGACAAAAACAATAGCAAACACAAATAGCACTTTTGGAATCTGATTTTAGTCAACACATAAGGGAAGGGTGCACCGGTCCTGGAAATACTGCAATACCAGGTCAATGCGTGGAGTGGACAGAGCAAGCTCTATTTCCATCTCCCTGTTCGAAAAATCCATTTAATATATGGTCCCCAGATAGGGGACGTATCAGATATTAAACTGATAAGAACAGATTTTTTTTTTTTTTTTTTGAAAGCCCGAGTCGTGCTTTCTATCACCCAAGTGCATAAAAAGTGCAGAGGTGCCACACAAAAAGTGCACAAGGATGCGGTCTATCGCAGCCCTTCTCTTAAAAGAGAGAGGCCCCGCATAACCATTCCCTGACCCTCCAAACCATAGGCCTAGAGGATCAAGGATCGATGGTCCCCCCTCGCCGAAGCTTAGGGAGACCCAAACACACTCCTAGGCTTCTACCTGGGCTGCCACCCCAGTGTCCACCTAGGAGCCTGCATCCTAGTTGCACCTCCCCTCCGAAGAAGGGAGGCCGGGTTGCAGGGGAAAAAGGAACCAGAAGGCCACACATTTTCCCCCTAGACCTCAGGAGGGTCCCAAAAGGGCACCGCATCCCAAAATCCTTGTGACAAACGTGACAAACACACAGTGAAAAACAAAATTAAATAAGTGGATGTGCGCTGTGATACAGCCTGGACATCCGCCAGGTATAAAAAATTCCTCATCTCCCAGCCAGAAGGCCGGGAGAATAAAGGTGTGTGCTCATATAGCGTGAAAGAGAGTGCGTGCAAGTGTGCCTTCACTCAGTGGGATCCCACCCCCAGTGAGTTAGGGCACCCCAGGGTCACCAGCCCTGGGGCACATAGCAACTCGGGCTTCCAAACTACCCGGCCTAATGACCTCGATCCGGCGGTCGCCTGGTCACCTACAAATGGTACCTTTAAACCAAATGCGTACACCAGAGCGATGACCGTTGTGGTTCCCTGCCCTCACCTCGGCGTTCTGTCATCCCCCTACGATGGCCCACGTACCACCGGCAGGGATGATTACTAACCTCAGCTTGAGCAGGTACTACACTTGATCTTAGCCAAAAGGCCGAGAAGCGATAACCCGAATGGGCCGGCCGTTGACCGAGCCTGCCTAATACTGCTGTTCACCCCTTGCAGCGATTGATTCAGCCTACTCCTAGGCAATTCCATGGGGCCCTGCAGGCTCACACACATTTACAGCTACTAAGCGGGAGGGAGGTGAATAAAGGCCGGAGAGGAAGCCAGACAGGATTTGCTTCTTTTGCTTGCACCACAATGCAGTGCTGAAAGAGGAGGAGGAATCTACATAAAAACGCCTTCCTGGCAACGCCCAAATGCCCTCCTGCCATGCAGATAAACACTGGCAGCGGCAGCAAGTGCATGCCCACAGCCACCCCTTGTTCCTTCACACCTTGTATCAGCTTTAATCCAATCCAGTCCGGTGCTGCCTGCTGAGCAGCACTGACCAACACTGCCTGGGCCCAGGCTTTTATCTCTGAGGCAGGCCCCATTATGATGTCAGAAAGCTGGCTCTGGAATCCTGAGGGCTCCACTATGACACGTGCAAAGTTCCGTCTGAACTTTATATAAGACGGTGCGGCTCAGTCAGTCACTCAGTGTTGCCTGAGAGGGCAACACTGCAACAGCCGGCCGCCAGGCTGTCTTTTTTTTGCACAGCTACTTGCCTCCAGGAGGCCACAAGAGGGAGACAAGGGACTGCAAAATGGAAAATAGGCATCCACCAACTTTACAGACAACTTCTCTTTGCTCCTACAACCTCCATCCTTGCACAGTTTGTTATTCTTCCAGGTAACATAGTAACAAATCCAAATTGCTGCTCTCTTTGTAGGCAAGCAAGGGTTTGTTGCAACTGCAATTCTTACTTCTTCTTGAAATGTAGGGACGACAGTACATTCCATCACATCCATCTAGTGTACACAGGTAGGTCCATTGTGGCGGGTAGGCGGCTGGCTGCTTTAATGGCTGTTTGCTGTTCCCCTACTCCACTCCACTCCACTATTTGACTGTGGTGCTGCATCAATCAGTGGCTGGCTCAGGTGCAGCTCTTTAACTTACCTAAAAGGGAGGGCGGAGAGAAGACAAGGAAGGTGAATGAGCTGTTCCAATGTGAAATGCCGGAAACACAGAAACACAGAAGACACACACACACACACACACACACACACACACACACACACACACACACACACACACACACACACACACACACAACAAGAGGTGGCAATGTATTAATTAATTGCATTTAATAAATGAGCTCATTATCACACATGACTGTACAAATGCATTGTCCAACAGGTGTTGAAATAATGGGATTAAAAGGGGAGATCCCATCAGAAAGACAAAAACAATAGCAAACACAAATAGCACTTTTGGAATCTGATTTTAGTCAACACATAAGGGAAGGGTGCACCGGTCCTGGAAATACTGCAATACCAGGTCAATGCGTGGAGTGGACAGAGCAAGCTCTATTTCCATCTCCCTGTTCGAAAAATCCATTTAATATATGGTCCCCAGATAGGGGACGTATCAGATATTAAACTGATAAGAACAGATACTACACTTGATCTTAGCCAAAAGGCCGAGAAGCGATAACCCGAATGGGCCGGCCGTTGACCGAGCCTGCCTAATACTGCTGTTCACCCCTTGCAGCGATTGATTCAGCCTACTCCTAGGCAATTCCATGGGGCCCTGCAGGCTCACACACATTTACAGCTACTAAGCGGGAGGGAGGTGAATAAAGGCCGGAGAGGAAGCCAGACAGGATTTGCTTCTTTTGCTTGCACCACAATGCAGTGCTGAAAGAGGAGGAGGAATCTACATAAAAACGCCTTCCTGGCAACGCCCAAATGCCCTCCTGCCATGCAGATAAACACTGGCAGCGGCAGCAAGTGCATGCCCACAGCCACCCCTTGTTCCTTCACACCTTGTATCAGCTTTAATCCAATCCAGTCCGGTGCTGCCTGCTGAGCAGCACTGACCAACACTGCCTGGGCCCAGGCTTTTATCTCTGAGGCAGGCCCCATTATGATGTCAGAAAGCTGGCTCTGGAATCCTGAGGGCTCCACTATGACACGTGCAAAGTTCCGTCTGAACTTTATATAAGACGGTGCGGCTCAGTCAGTCACTCAGTGTTGCCTGAGAGGGCAACACTGCAACAGCCGGCCGCCAGGCTGTCTTTTTTTTGCACAGCTACTTGCCTCCAGGAGGCCACAAGAGGGAGACAAGGGACTGCAAAATGGAAAATAGGCATCCACCAACTTTACAGACAACTTCTCTTTGCTCCTACAACCTCCATCCTTGCACAGTTTGTTATTCTTCCAGGTAACATAGTAACAAATCCAAATTGCTGCTCTCTTTGTAGGCAAGCAAGGGTTTGTTGCAACTGCAATTCTTACTTCTTCTTGAAATGTAGGGACGACAGTACATTCCATCACATCCATCTAGTGTACACAGGTAGGTCCATTGTGGCGGGTAGGCGGCTGGCTGCTTTAATGGCTGTTTGCTGTTCCCCTACTCCACTCCACTCCACTATTTGACTGTGGTGCTGCATCAATCAGTGGCTGGCTCAGGTGCAGCTCTTTAACTTACCTAAAAGGGAGGGCGGAGAGAAGACAAGGAAGGTGAATGAGCTGTTCCAATGTGAAATGCCGGAAACACAGAAACACAGAAGACACACACACACACACACACACACACACACACACACACACACACACACACACACACACACACACACACACACACAACAAGAGGTGGCAATGTATTAATTAATTGCATTTAATAAATGAGCTCATTATCACACATGACTGTACAAATGCATTGTCCAACAGGTGTTGAAATAATGGGATTAAAAGGGGAGATCCCATCAGAAAGACAAAAACAATAGCAAACACAAATAGCACTTTTGGAATCTGATTTTAGTCAACACATAAGGGAAGGGTGCACCGGTCCTGGAAATACTGCAATACCAGGTCAATGCGTGGAGTGGACAGAGCAAGCTCTATTTCCATCTCCCTGTTCGAAAAATCCATTTAATATATGGTCCCCAGATAGGGGACGTATCAGATATTAAACTGATAAGAACAGATACTACACTTGATCTTAGCCAAAAGGCCGAGAAGCGATAACCCGAATGGGCCGGCCGTTGACCGAGCCTGCCTAATACTGCTGTTCACCCCTTGCAGCGATTGATTCAGCCTACTCCTAGGCAATTCCATGGGGCCCTGCAGGCTCACACACATTTACAGCTACTAAGCGGGAGGGAGGTGAATAAAGGCCGGAGAGGAAGCCAGACAGGATTTGCTTCTTTTGCTTGCACCACAATGCAGTGCTGAAAGAGGAGGAGGAATCTACATAAAAACGCCTTCCTGGCAACGCCCAAATGCCCTCCTGCCATGCAGATAAACACTGGCAGCGGCAGCAAGTGCATGCCCACAGCCACCCCTTGTTCCTTCACACCTTGTATCAGCTTTAATCCAATCCAGTCCGGTGCTGCCTGCTGAGCAGCACTGACCAACACTGCCTGGGCCCAGGCTTTTATCTCTGAGGCAGGCCCCATTATGATGTCAGAAAGCTGGCTCTGGAATCCTGAGGGCTCCACTATGACACGTGCAAAGTTCCGTCTGAACTTTATATAAGACGGTGCGGCTCAGTCAGTCACTCAGTGTTGCCTGAGAGGGCAACACTGCAACAGCCGGCCGCCAGGCTGTCTTTTTTTTGCACAGCTACTTGCCTCCAGGAGGCCACAAGAGGGAGACAAGGGACTGCAAAATGGAAAATAGGCATCCACCAACTTTACAGACAACTTCTCTTTGCTCCTACAACCTCCATCCTTGCACAGTTTGTTATTCTTCCAGGTAACATAGTAACAAATCCAAATTGCTGCTCTCTTTGTAGGCAAGCAAGGGTTTGTTGCAACTGCAATTCTTACTTCTTCTTGAAATGTAGGGACGACAGTACATTCCATCACATCCATCTAGTGTACACAGGTAGGTCCATTGTGGCGGGTAGGCGGCTGGCTGCTTTAATGGCTGTTTGCTGTTCCCCTACTCCACTCCACTCCACTATTTGACTGTGGTGCTGCATCAATCAGTGGCTGGCTCAGGTGCAGCTCTTTAACTTACCTAAAAGGGAGGGCGGAGAGAAGACAAGGAAGGTGAATGAGCTGTTCCAATGTGAAATGCCGGAAACACAGAAACACAGAAGACACACACACACACACACACACACACACACACACACACACACACACACACACACACACACACACAACAAGAGGTGGCAATGTATTAATTAATTGCATTTAATAAATGAGCTCATTATCACACATGACTGTACAAATGCATTGTCCAACAGGTGTTGAAATAATGGGATTAAAAGGGGAGATCCCATCAGAAAGACAAAAACAATAGCAAACACAAATAGCACTTTTGGAATCTGATTTTAGTCAACACATAAGGGAAGGGTGCACCGGTCCTGGAAATACTGCAATACCAGGTCAATGCGTGGAGTGGACAGAGCAAGCTCTATTTCCATCTCCCTGTTCGAAAAATCCATTTAATATATGGTCCCCAGATAGGGGACGTATCAGATATTAAACTGATAAGAACAGATTTTTACATTTTAATTTTTTTAGTTCTTATTCAGCTATTTCTTATAAAATCTGCGAAACAGAAAAAAGCTTCAGTTCAAACATCTTCCAACAGGACGTTCCAACTTCTTAAATTCCACCAGCTTGAGGCTTTTGGACCCACTCTCTTCCTGTCCAACAAATAGAAGACGTAAATTTCACTTAGGGCCAGCTTTATACAGTCTTTCTCGGAAATGGTGTCTCTTCTGAACAGTAAGATGTTGCGCACCTTCCATAGGGCATTTTTTAAACAGTTCAAGATAATCCACAACACTCTCTTCTTCTCTCCCACAGGATGCTTGAAGTCTCCATACAGCACCACTTCATGGTTCAGGAACCTTAATTCACAGGTAAATTTCAGTAGAATGCCAACAGTTTTCCATACCTTCTGAGCATAGGCACAGTTCCACATTAAGTGCATGACGCTTTCTTCTCCAGGACACCCAGCTCTTGGGCATCTTGGAGTGGAGACGAGCCCTCTTCTATACTGAAATGCCCTGGTAGGGAGACTTTCGTGTAGAATCATCCAAGACAAGTCTTTAAGAACATTGGATAGGTAAGGAGCGTTGGTGTTTCTCCATAGCTCCATAGACTTTGATGTTGTGAAGTTACTCACATTTGTTGTCTCTTGGTGACTGTCCAGCAACATTCTCAGCTTTCTGGCATTCTTAAGATGTTCCTGTTCCATACCTTCCAGTTGGTAGACACGGATGGTTCTTTCCAAACATACATACTGCACAGGTGGTAGCAGCAGGGTAGGCTTTGTAAGGGGCAGCTCTATCCACTTTCTCTTTCTGAACACGTGTCCAGCGGCATACCTTAGAAAATAGGCCCAGGTTTTATTCGTCTTGATGTTCTTGAAACACAAGGAGAAATACTGCAGATATAGAAAGCGTTTAAAGAAGATAATCTCCTTTCCTCCATTCTTCTTCTGCTTGTACATTATCTCTCGTCTAACTTTCTCCATTTTTGAATTCCAGATGAAATGGAAACATATCCTTTGGAGTTCCTTAAGACGATTTTCGCTTGGTAGAAAAACCTGGCTCAAGTACAACAGCAGAGGTAGTACTAGTGCTTTGATGACCAAGTTCTTCCCTTCAATTGTTAGCTGTCTGAGTTTCCAAAACTCAATCTTCTTCTTCACCTTTTCACTTATCAGCTCCCAGCTTTCTTTTCCATCATTCTGGGGCGTGAATATGACACCAAGAATTTTGATTCTGTCGCACTGGGTATTGACCTCTGGTAAGTCGAAATCCCTCCATTCCTTCAGTGTGAAGCAGTCGCACTTATTCTTATTCAATCTGAATCCTGATGCTTGACAGAAGAAGTCTGTTAGCAGTAGCGCCCTCCTCACAGATTGTTTATTGGAGCATAAAATATTGACATCGTCCATATAGGCACTTACTTTCACTGACTGCCCACCTCCTCCTGGAATCGGCACCCCTCTAATGATCTTCTCTTTCCTCAACAGCGTGAGCAGGGGTTCGAGGACACAGATGAAGAGGATGGGCGACAGGGGGCATCCTTGTTTTACCCCAGACATCAGATCCACTTTTCCAGACAAGAAGCCATTAATGGTAACTTGGCTATAGGATTCTTTGTACAGTAATGCGACTTGTTTGATCACTGTCTCAGGAAAATTCATTTTCTTCAGCACAAGCCACAGAAACTCGTGCGAGACTCGGTCATAGGCCTTCTGAAAGTCCAGTGACAACACGGCCAAATCTTGCTTTCTGTCTTTGGAGTACCAGATGCAGTCCCTGATGGTATTTAGGTTATCTGCGATACTTCTACCCGGTACCCCGCAAACTTGGTCTTGGTGGATGACCTTGTCGATGTGTTTCTTAATTCTATTGACCAAGATTTTGGATAACACCTTGTAATCGACATTGAGGAGGGTTATTGGCCTCCAATTTTCAAGGCTGGTCTTGTCTCCTTTCTTGAACAGCAAAGTAACTATTCCTCTCCTCCATGACTCAGGTAACAGCTCGCTCTTCATTGCTGCTTTGAAGATCTCCAGCAGGTCTTCCTTCAGAGTGTTCCAGAATGTTGAAAAGAACTCCACTGATAGACCATCTGATCCTGGAGCCTTCCCTCTTGCGAAACTCTTGATTACACTCAGGAGTTCTCCCAAGGTAAGTTCCTTGCATAAGTCTTCTTTCTCAGCTTGGCCAAGCTTAAGTTCTAGCGCTTCTAGGGCGTGTGAGACATAAGACATATCTATCTTCTTTTTGTCAAAGAGAGTCTGATAGAATTTCTTGGCCTCTTGAAGCATACCTTCTTTGCTGGTTTGACCAGCGATATTGGTCATGATATTTTTCTGTTCCATACTTTTCTTGAAAAAGAAGCGTGAACATTTCTCGTTATTTTCCAACTGTTGCACTTTAGTATTAAAGATCACTTCTTGTCCTTTTTGATGGATGACCTCTTTAATTTCTTTTTTAATTTTTCCCACCAGGTCAGCGACATCAACACCAGCGTTCTTCAAACTCAGGTAAGTCTGTAATTTTGTGTTGAGTCTCTTGTACCACCTTTTCTTCTCTCGGGCTCTTTTAATCCCATAATCTAAGAAGAAGTTCTTGATCTTCTCTTTAGTATTGTCCCACCATTCTAGGATTGATGGAAATTTTCCTTTAGCAGTTGCCCATTTTTTGTAGGCTACAATGAATTCCTCCTGCATCACTTTGTCTTCCAGAAAGCTGGTATTTAATCTCCATACTCCTCTTCCTCTTTCATTTGCAGGGATATGAATAGTTGCACTGAGCATTTTATGGTCAGAGAAGATATTGTCTTCAATCTTAATATCCACTGGCTTCATATTTTTCGATGTGAGTACATAATCCAGTCTGGACTTGACTGTAATGTTCTCCCAGGTATAACCTGGTTCAGACCTCTTCAGACTCCTCCATACATCAGACAATTCAAAATCGCAAATGAAATTTTTCCACTGTTGCACGGTTTTATCTACTCTTCTTGCAGCACCTCCAGTTCGATCTTCACTTTCGAGTGCACAATTGAGATCACCTGCTACTACAAGCGATGTTGAGCCGGCAATAAATGGCTGGATATCTTCAATCAATTCTGACCTTTCATTAGTATCAGGTGAGGCATACACATTGAGGAGTTTCACTTCACTCCCATTATAGTCAACAATAACTAAAAGCGCCCTCCCGGGGATAAGTTCAACAAAGGAAATAATTCGGCAATTCTGCCCTTTCAATAAAACACCTACTCCTGTTGACTTATTTGAATTTTCGCCTGACCAAACCGATTGTCCGTGAGGCCAACTGTCTCTCAGCTCTTTATAGTCCATACTGTGATCTATATCACATTCTTGCAGAAAAACAATATCAAAGTTCAATGTGCTCAAAAACGAAAAAAAGGCAGCCCTTCTGGCAGAGCTCCTCACACTCCTCACATTCAGCGAGAGCAACTTCAGACAGGACATCATTCAGACTTCATGATGACCCATCAGAATCAGAAAGTTCAGGAAGTATATCCCCCAGGCTTGGAGTTACGAACTCCTGGATATCCATGGTGGGCTGGATAGGTTGAGACATCTCAATTGCCGATACTGGTTGCGGTGTCTCCATTGCCAGCACTGGCTGTACGTCTTTTAATTTTGCCTTCATAGTCTTTTTCGACTTGACACTACTAGACTCAGCCGACTCAACCTTTTTCCTTTTTCTTTTCTCCTCCAGCTCCATCACTTCACCCCAGTCATCCTCTTGGCCATCAGGAAGACCGGGAGAGCGGACATCAGTCACACGAGAACCGCTAGATGGCAGACCCTTGGCCTCGGATGGGACATCGGACTCTGTAACTGCTACAGGACCTGCCACCATTACGGAAGGACTCAGGATAACGGATAGGTTCTTTTTTCCCTCTGATACTGGGGCCACCTTCCGTATGAGGCCAGCAACAGATGGCCCAGCAGCAGGCTCCTTGGATAGAATAGTCAGTCCAGGTTGTTGTTGAGCTGACGCTGCAACCTGCGCCCAAGTCTTTACCCTATCTGGGCAATCTTTGAACGTGTGTCTCTTCCCACCACACAGATTACATGTGATCTCCTCCTGACACTCGTCTCTATTGTGGCCAAGTTTCCCACAGTGACTGCAGAAGCGTGTGTCAGCCGCCTCTGCTTTACATCCATCTGGCTTGTGCCCAAACTTCCTACATTTCCTACAATAGGAGGGCATATTGTTGTAGAACAGATAGCCTCTGTCACGGCCAATGGTGAAATTGGAAGGCGGGTGGTGAACTCCCCCAATCCCATCTGGGTCTGCTCCAAACTTCACCAAAAATTTGTATTTGCCTGTCCATAGGCCAACTTCGTCCATCACCTTCTGGCCATTTTTAATGTCCGTACAATACCGCAGCAGGAACCGAGCAATATTGTCCATGGTGACATACGGATTGTACATGAAGACAGTCACATACGCTTCACCATAGGAGTACAGCAAGGTGAATTTAAGTCCTTCCAGCTCTGGACTCCCCTCTTTCAATTTCAGAGTCTGGTAGAAGTTCTGGCAGGCAGCTGTTGTCTCCAAGACCAGGATATAATAGTCTTTTGCCGGATGTTGTAGGCAGAGAATGTCATTCTTTTCCACCAGAAGAAGTCCAAACAGGATCTCTGTAGCCAGATGTTTCAATCCGAACTCCTCCCGATAATTTTCTCCAATATCAATTCGGATGCCGTTCTTCACAAAATTTTGTCCACGCTCCAGGAATCGGATTCGGCCATAAGAAGCCATATTATCTGTATCCCTGTCTGGGAACTCAGTCGATCGCCTTCTTGTTCTCCGTGGTCTTCCCCTTATAGCAGCATAGAGCTTCAGACAGTAAACTGCCAATGCTCTAAGGCCAAGGGTATGACAGGCTAGGAGACCCTCTGACAAGCCACTTGAGCTTAGCCAAAAGGCCGAGAAGCGATAACCCGAATGGGCCGGCCGTTGACCGAGCCTGCCTAATACTGCTGTTCACCCCTTGCAGCGATTGATTCAGCCTACTCCTAGGCAATTCCATGGGGCCCTGCAGGCTCACACACATTTACAGCTACTAAGCGGGAGGGAGGTGAATAAAGGCCGGAGAGGAAGCCAGACAGGATTTGCTTCTTTTGCTTGCACCACAATGCAGTGCTGAAAGAGGAGGAGGAATCTACATAAAAACGCCTTCCTGGCAACGCCCAAATGCCCTCCTGCCATGCAGATAAACACTGGCAGCGGCAGCAAGTGCATGCCCACAGCCACCCCTTGTTCCTTCACACCTTGTATCAGCTTTAATCCAATCCAGTCCGGTGCTGCCTGCTGAGCAGCACTGACCAACACTGCCTGGGCCCAGGCTTTTATCTCTGAGGCAGGCCCCATTATGATGTCAGAAAGCTGGCTCTGGAATCCTGAGGGCTCCACTATGACACGTGCAAAGTTCCGTCTGAACTTTATATAAGACGGTGCGGCTCAGTCAGTCACTCAGTGTTGCCTGAGAGGGCAACACTGCAACAGCCGGCCGCCAGGCTGTCTTTTTTTTGCACAGCTACTTGCCTCCAGGAGGCCACAAGAGGGAGACAAGGGACTGCAAAATGGAAAATAGGCATCCACCAACTTTACAGACAACTTCTCTTTGCTCCTACAACCTCCATCCTTGCACAGTTTGTTATTCTTCCAGGTAACATAGTAACAAATCCAAATTGCTGCTCTCTTTGTAGGCAAGCAAGGGTTTGTTGCAACTGCAATTCTTACTTCTTCTTGAAATGTAGGGACGACAGTACATTCCATCACATCCATCTAGTGTACACAGGTAGGTCCATTGTGGCGGGTAGGCGGCTGGCTGCTTTAATGGCTGTTTGCTGTTCCCCTACTCCACTCCACTCCACTATTTGACTGTGGTGCTGCATCAATCAGTGGCTGGCTCAGGTGCAGCTCTTTAACTTACCTAAAAGGGAGGGCGGAGAGAAGACAAGGAAGGTGAATGAGCTGTTCCAATGTGAAATGCCGGAAACACAGAAACACAGAAGACACACACACACACACACACACACACACACACACACACACACACACACACACACACACACACACACACACACAACAAGAGGTGGCAATGTATTAATTAATTGCATTTAATAAATGAGCTCATTATCACACATGACTGTACAAATGCATTGTCCAACAGGTGTTGAAATAATGGGATTAAAAGGGGAGATCCCATCAGAAAGACAAAAACAATAGCAAACACAAATAGCACTTTTGGAATCTGATTTTAGTCAACACATAAGGGAAGGGTGCACCGGTCCTGGAAATACTGCAATACCAGGTCAATGCGTGGAGTGGACAGAGCAAGCTCTATTTCCATCTCCCTGTTCGAAAAATCCATTTAATATATGGTCCCCAGATAGGGGACGTATCAGATATTAAACTGATAAGAACAGATACTACACTTGATCTTAGCCAAAAGGCCGAGAAGCGATAACCCGAATGGGCCGGCCGTTGACCGAGCCTGCCTAATACTGCTGTTCACCCCTTGCAGCGATTGATTCAGCCTACTCCTAGGCAATTCCATGGGGCCCTGCAGGCTCACACACATTTACAGCTACTAAGCGGGAGGGAGGTGAATAAAGGCCGGAGAGGAAGCCAGACAGGATTTGCTTCTTTTGCTTGCACCACAATGCAGTGCTGAAAGAGGAGGAGGAATCTACATAAAAACGCCTTCCTGGCAACGCCCAAATGCCCTCCTGCCATGCAGATAAACACTGGCAGCGGCAGCAAGTGCATGCCCACAGCCACCCCTTGTTCCTTCACACCTTGTATCAGCTTTAATCCAATCCAGTCCGGTGCTGCCTGCTGAGCAGCACTGACCAACACTGCCTGGGCCCAGGCTTTTATCTCTGAGGCAGGCCCCATTATGATGTCAGAAAGCTGGCTCTGGAATCCTGAGGGCTCCACTATGACACGTGCAAAGTTCCGTCTGAACTTTATATAAGACGGTGCGGCTCAGTCAGTCACTCAGTGTTGCCTGAGAGGGCAACACTGCAACAGCCGGCCGCCAGGCTGTCTTTTTTTTGCACAGCTACTTGCCTCCAGGAGGCCACAAGAGGGAGACAAGGGACTGCAAAATGGAAAATAGGCATCCACCAACTTTACAGACAACTTCTCTTTGCTCCTACAACCTCCATCCTTGCACAGTTTGTTATTCTTCCAGGTAACATAGTAACAAATCCAAATTGCTGCTCTCTTTGTAGGCAAGCAAGGGTTTGTTGCAACTGCAATTCTTACTTCTTCTTGAAATGTAGGGACGACAGTACATTCCATCACATCCATCTAGTGTACACAGGTAGGTCCATTGTGGCGGGTAGGCGGCTGGCTGCTTTAATGGCTGTTTGCTGTTCCCCTACTCCACTCCACTCCACTATTTGACTGTGGTGCTGCATCAATCAGTGGCTGGCTCAGGTGCAGCTCTTTAACTTACCTAAAAGGGAGGGCGGAGAGAAGACAAGGAAGGTGAATGAGCTGTTCCAATGTGAAATGCCGGAAACACAGAAACACAGAAGACACACACACACACACACACACACACACACACACACACACACACACACACACACACACACACACACACACAACAAGAGGTGGCAATGTATTAATTAATTGCATTTAATAAATGAGCTCATTATCACACATGACTGTACAAATGCATTGTCCAACAGGTGTTGAAATAATGGGATTAAAAGGGGAGATCCCATCAGAAAGACAAAAACAATAGCAAACACAAATAGCACTTTTGGAATCTGATTTTAGTCAACACATAAGGGAAGGGTGCACCGGTCCTGGAAATACTGCAATACCAGGTCAATGCGTGGAGTGGACAGAGCAAGCTCTATTTCCATCTCCCTGTTCGAAAAATCCATTTAATATATGGTCCCCAGATAGGGGACGTATCAGATATTAAACTGATAAGAACAGATACTACACTTGATCTTAGCCAAAAGGCCGAGAAGCGATAACCCGAATGGGCCGGCCGTTGACCGAGCCTGCCTAATACTGCTGTTCACCCCTTGCAGCGATTGATTCAGCCTACTCCTAGGCAATTCCATGGGGCCCTGCAGGCTCACACACATTTACAGCTACTAAGCGGGAGGGAGGTGAATAAAGGCCGGAGAGGAAGCCAGACAGGATTTGCTTCTTTTGCTTGCACCACAATGCAGTGCTGAAAGAGGAGGAGGAATCTACATAAAAACGCCTTCCTGGCAACGCCCAAATGCCCTCCTGCCATGCAGATAAACACTGGCAGCGGCAGCAAGTGCATGCCCACAGCCACCCCTTGTTCCTTCACACCTTGTATCAGCTTTAATCCAATCCAGTCCGGTGCTGCCTGCTGAGCAGCACTGACCAACACTGCCTGGGCCCAGGCTTTTATCTCTGAGGCAGGCCCCATTATGATGTCAGAAAGCTGGCTCTGGAATCCTGAGGGCTCCACTATGACACGTGCAAAGTTCCGTCTGAACTTTATATAAGACGGTGCGGCTCAGTCAGTCACTCAGTGTTGCCTGAGAGGGCAACACTGCAACAGCCGGCCGCCAGGCTGTCTTTTTTTTGCACAGCTACTTGCCTCCAGGAGGCCACAAGAGGGAGACAAGGGACTGCAAAATGGAAAATAGGCATCCACCAACTTTACAGACAACTTCTCTTTGCTCCTACAACCTCCATCCTTGCACAGTTTGTTATTCTTCCAGGTAACATAGTAACAAATCCAAATTGCTGCTCTCTTTGTAGGCAAGCAAGGGTTTGTTGCAACTGCAATTCTTACTTCTTCTTGAAATGTAGGGACGACAGTACATTCCATCACATCCATCTAGTGTACACAGGTAGGTCCATTGTGGCGGGTAGGCGGCTGGCTGCTTTAATGGCTGTTTGCTGTTCCCCTACTCCACTCCACTCCACTATTTGACTGTGGTGCTGCATCAATCAGTGGCTGGCTCAGGTGCAGCTCTTTAACTTACCTAAAAGGGAGGGCGGAGAGAAGACAAGGAAGGTGAATGAGCTGTTCCAATGTGAAATGCCGGAAACACAGAAACACAGAAGACACACACACACACACACACACACACACACACACACACACACACACACACACAACAAGAGGTGGCAATGTATTAATTAATTGCATTTAATAAATGAGCTCATTATCACACATGACTGTACAAATGCATTGTCCAACAGGTGTTGAAATAATGGGATTAAAAGGGGAGATCCCATCAGAAAGACAAAAACAATAGCAAACACAAATAGCACTTTTGGAATCTGATTTTAGTCAACACATAAGGGAAGGGTGCACCGGTCCTGGAAATACTGCAATACCAGGTCAATGCGTGGAGTGGACAGAGCAAGCTCTATTTCCATCTCCCTGTTCGAAAAATCCATTTAATATATGGTCCCCAGATAGGGGACGTATCAGATATTAAACTGATAAGAACAGATACTACACTTGATCTTAGCCAAAAGGCCGAGAAGCGATAACCCGAATGGGCCGGCCGTTGACCGAGCCTGCCTAATACTGCTGTTCACCCCTTGCAGCGATTGATTCAGCCTACTCCTAGGCAATTCCATGGGGCCCTGCAGGCTCACACACATTTACAGCTACTAAGCGGGAGGGAGGTGAATAAAGGCCGGAGAGGAAGCCAGACAGGATTTGCTTCTTTTGCTTGCACCACAATGCAGTGCTGAAAGAGGAGGAGGAATCTACATAAAAACGCCTTCCTGGCAACGCCCAAATGCCCTCCTGCCATGCAGATAAACACTGGCAGCGGCAGCAAGTGCATGCCCACAGCCACCCCTTGTTCCTTCACACCTTGTATCAGCTTTAATCCAATCCAGTCCGGTGCTGCCTGCTGAGCAGCACTGACCAACACTGCCTGGGCCCAGGCTTTTATCTCTGAGGCAGGCCCCATTATGATGTCAGAAAGCTGGCTCTGGAATCCTGAGGGCTCCACTATGACACGTGCAAAGTTCCGTCTGAACTTTATATAAGACGGTGCGGCTCAGTCAGTCACTCAGTGTTGCCTGAGAGGGCAACACTGCAACAGCCGGCCGCCAGGCTGTCTTTTTTTTGCACAGCTACTTGCCTCCAGGAGGCCACAAGAGGGAGACAAGGGACTGCAAAATGGAAAATAGGCATCCACCAACTTTACAGACAACTTCTCTTTGCTCCTACAACCTCCATCCTTGCACAGTTTGTTATTCTTCCAGGTAACATAGTAACAAATCCAAATTGCTGCTCTCTTTGTAGGCAAGCAAGGGTTTGTTGCAACTGCAATTCTTACTTCTTCTTGAAATGTAGGGACGACAGTACATTCCATCACATCCATCTAGTGTACACAGGTAGGTCCATTGTGGCGGGTAGGCGGCTGGCTGCTTTAATGGCTGTTTGCTGTTCCCCTACTCCACTCCACTCCACTATTTGACTGTGGTGCTGCATCAATCAGTGGCTGGCTCAGGTGCAGCTCTTTAACTTACCTAAAAGGGAGGGCGGAGAGAAGACAAGGAAGGTGAATGAGCTGTTCCAATGTGAAATGCCGGAAACACAGAAACACAGAAGACACACACACACACACACACACACACACACACACACACACACACACACACACACACACACACACACACACAACAAGAGGTGGCAATGTATTAATTAATTGCATTTAATAAATGAGCTCATTATCACACATGACTGTACAAATGCATTGTCCAACAGGTGTTGAAATAATGGGATTAAAAGGGGAGATCCCATCAG
Source organism: Rhinoderma darwinii (assembly GCF_050947455.1). Classification (NCBI taxonomy): domain Eukaryota; kingdom Metazoa; phylum Chordata; class Amphibia; order Anura; family Rhinodermatidae; genus Rhinoderma; species Rhinoderma darwinii. Next base: position 235,523 of record NW_027464096.1, read on the forward strand.
AAAGACAAAAACAATAGCAAACACAAATAGCACTTTTGGAATCTGATTTTAGTCAACACATAAGGGAAGGGTGCACCGGTCCTGGAAATACTGCAATACCAGGTCAATGCGTGGAGTGGACAGAGCAAGCTCTATTTCCATCTCCCTGTTCGAAAAATCCATTTAATATATGGTCCCCAGATAGGGGACGTATCAGATATTAAACTGATAAGAACAGATACTACACTTGATCTTAGCCAAAAGGCCGAGAAGCGATAACCCGAATGGGCCGGCCGTTGACCGAGCCTGCCTAATACTGCTGTTCACCCCTTGCAGCGATTGATTCAGCCTACTCCTAGGCAATTCCATGGGGCCCTGCAGGCTCACACACATTTACAGCTACTAAGCGGGAGGGAGGTGAATAAAGGCCGGAGAGGAAGCCAGACAGGATTTGCTTCTTTTGCTTGCACCACAATGCAGTGCTGAAAGAGGAGGAGGAATCTACATAAAAACGCCTTCCTGGCAACGCCCAAATGCCCTCCTGCCATGCAGATAAACACTGGCAGCGGCAGCAAGTGCATGCCCACAGCCACCCCTTGTTCCTTCACACCTTGTATCAGCTTTAATCCAATCCAGTCCGGTGCTGCCTGCTGAGCAGCACTGACCAACACTGCCTGGGCCCAGGCTTTTATCTCTGAGGCAGGCCCCATTATGATGTCAGAAAGCTGGCTCTGGAATCCTGAGGGCTCCACTATGACACGTGCAAAGTTCCGTCTGAACTTTATATAAGACGGTGCGGCTCAGTCAGTCACTCAGTGTTGCCTGAGAGGGCAACACTGCAACAGCCGGCCGCCAGGCTGTCTTTTTTTTGCACAGCTACTTGCCTCCAGGAGGCCACAAGAGGGAGACAAGGGACTGCAAAATGGAAAATAGGCATCCACCAACTTTACAGACAACTTCTCTTTGCTCCTACAACCTCCATCCTTGCACAGTTTGTTATTCTTCCAGGTAACATAGTAACAAATCCAAATTGCTGCTCTCTTTGTAGGCAAGCAAGGGTTTGTTGCAACTGCAATTCTTACTTCTTCTTGAAATGTAGGGACGACAGTACATTCCATCACATCCATCTAGTGTACACAGGTAGGTCCATTGTGGCGGGTAGGCGGCTGGCTGCTTTAATGGCTGTTTGCTGTTCCCCTACTCCACTCCACTCCACTATTTGACTGTGGTGCTGCATCAATCAGTGGCTGGCTCAGGTGCAGCTCTTTAACTTACCTAAAAGGGAGGGCGGAGAGAAGACAAGGAAGGTGAATGAGCTGTTCCAATGTGAAATGCCGGAAACACAGAAACACAGAAGACACACACACACACACACACACACACACACACACACACACACACACACACACACACACACACACACACACACAACAAGAGGTGGCAATGTATTAATTAATTGCATTTAATAAATGAGCTCATTATCACACATGACTGTACAAATGCATTGTCCAACAGGTGTTGAAATAATGGGATTAAAAGGGGAGATCCCATCAGAAAGACAAAAACAATAGCAAACACAAATAGCACTTTTGGAATCTGATTTTAGTCAACACATAAGGGAAGGGTGCACCGGTCCTGGAAATACTGCAATACCAGGTCAATGCGTGGAGTGGACAGAGCAAGCTCTATTTCCATCTCCCTGTTCGAAAAATCCATTTAATATATGGTCCCCAGATAGGGGACGTATCAGATATTAAACTGATAAGAACAGATTTTTGATTGAAAAATGCTTTATTGACAATCAATCGTCATCATACAAACATTACTGCGACGCAGCGCAAGCCATGAAGCAGCAAATAATAAATAATAACAGTCGTCAAACATAACATGACAGTATAATACACAGTACAGGCTAGCCTATGCTATACATTACACCACATGCTACACTAACATTCTTGCATTCACTAAAGCCAAACAACAAAGCATTACAGACAAGTGATGGGATAGGGGAGTGGGTAGGAGGGGATAGGGAAGGGGGAAATCACAGGCCCGAAGCTTTATTGAAAGACAACACACAAGAAGGGAGAGTGGGGGGAAGGGGAGTATCAGTCCTCTTCCTCATCGACGTCCGGGCTGTCCCAGGTGGAATAGTCTCTGAGCAGGCTGTGGATCAGCCTGCGGCAGTCCTGGACGGACACACTCTCTCTCCGCAAAATCAGACGGTTCCTGGCAAACCATATAGCGTCCTTAAAGCAGTTCATAAGGCGCCAGGCTTCCTGGATTGCTCCATCCGTGGTATTCCCAGGAAATAGTCCATAAAGTACCGAGCGGTACGACAGTCTGTTCCTGGGTACTGAGTCCTTGAGTTCATGTTCCAAGGCTTTCAACAGACCCTGTGCAAAGGGGCACTGCCAGAAAATGTGCAAAGATGTTTCCTCCGTGAAGGGGCACCTGGGGCAGTACCGGGTCTTGCACAGGTTGCGGGCATGCATGAATGACCTAAGAGGCAGTCCTCCCTGGATGGCCATCCATGAAATGTCCTTGTGCCCGTTGGTCAACCTGCCAGATGACACGTTAGTCCAAACAGTCTCCAACGTGTCGGCATGAAGCCCTGGAACAGACTCCAGTGAGTCCTTTGCTCTGATGTGCTTGTGGATCGTCTTAGGTTTCCACAAGTCGGGCTTAAGACCCTCCAGTTGATGCTCCCTCACGAACCGGACGACATCTCCGTAGAACCAGGGAGCGTGCCAGTTGTAAGGGAAGGAGCTGTCCCACTTGTCCCAGCCAAAACCTCGCCAGAGGGGAAGGAGGAAGTAGCGGGACATGGCCTTGCCCGCAGAGCCGTTTGCTGTCCTCAGAGTCCTACGAACACAGTCACATGCAAAAGCGATCCGCAGCAGAGTGGGAATGTCGGGTATACCCTTCCCACCTTTGCGGGGCTCCTTGTACATAACAGTCCGCTTTACTCTGTCCATTTTCGAGCCCCAGATGAAGCGAAACACAGTCCTGGTAATGGCCCTCGAGACCGTTGCAAGAGGGGGCCATGCCTGTGCAGTGTATTGTAGCACAGGCAAGACTTCGTTACGCAGGACCATTGCTTTGCCCTCAATAGTGAGTTGTCTGAGGCTCCACAGTCCGATCCTTTGGTTGACTTTGGCCAAGCGTTCTTCCCACGACTTTAGGGCTGCACCTTCCTTACCGAACCAGACTCCCAGAATTTTGATGAAGTCCGGCTTGATAGTAAAAGGGAAGGAGGCAGGAGAAGGCAGGTACCACTTTCCGAAGAGCATGGCTTCCGACTTCCCGCAGTTGACTTTTGCCCCTGAAGCGCGTCCGAACTCCTCGCAGGTCTGGACGAGTGCAGTCACCGAACTCTGGTCAGTGCAGAAGACGGTCACGTCGTCCATGTACAGCGAGCATTTGACCTCGAAGTGTCCTGGACCTGGTGCGGTGATCCCTCTGATCTCTCCATTCTGCCGGATAGCCTCTGCGAAGAGCTCTATAACACAAACAAAAAGGAGAGGTGAAAGAGGACAGCCTTGTCTAACCCCAGACGATACAGGAAAGGGGTCAGTCTTCCAGCCGTTCACCAGCACCGAGCTGTAAATGTCGCAATACATCAGGTTAACATACAAACAGAACAACCTGCCAAGCCGCAGCCTACGCAGAGCCTTACCCATGAATTCGTGAGAGACCCGGTCAAAAGCCTTCTCCTGATCCAGACTGACCAGGGCCGCGTGTGTACGGCGGCTTTGCATGTAATGCACCGTGTCCCTCACCAGGGCAAGACTGTCGGCCACCCTACGGCCAGGAATGCCGCAGGTTTGGTCCGATCCGATGATCCGTCCGATGACAACCTTCAGTCTGTTGGTCAATACTTTGGCGAGGATCTTGTAGTCCACGTTCAGGAGAGAGATGGGACGCCAGTTTTTCAGGTCACATCTCTCCCCCTTCCGCTTATACAAGATCGTGATCATGCCTTCTCTCAAGGACGGTGGCATTCTACCCTCCACCACCATCTCCTCATAGAGCTCCAGCAGGTCCGGACAGATCAAGTCCCCCAGCGCTACATAGAGCTCTGCTGGGAGACCATCACTGCCCGGGGTCCTGCCGGGTCTGAAGGATTTAGCGGCAGAGAGCAGTTCCTCCACCGTCAGGGGTACGTCCATAGCCTCCGTACCTGCAGGATCAAGATGATTAGTGATACCTGACAGGAATTTATCGGCGGCTTCGGGGTCAGTGGTTTTCCGGGAGTAGAGGCTTCGGTAGTAGTCTGTGACGACTCCCATCACCTCCTTCTTCCCAGAATGCATGTTTCCGGTCTCATCTCGGAGTTCCTTCAGGGGCGTGTGGCCGGCATGGAGTTTCCTGAAAAAGAACGAGTTACATTTCTCACCCTTCTCCAGGTTCTCCACCTTGGAACGAAAGACAATTCGCTTGGATTCCTCCTCAAAGTGCCCTTTCAGGCCCTTTTTGGCTTCCTCCAGCTCCTTCCTGACGTCCCAGCCACATTGAAGGAGGTCTTGCAGGGATCGCAGCTGACGCTGCATCTCTCTGAAGTCTCTCTTCCTCTCACACGCCTGTTGGCGACTTTTTGCCTGAAAGAAACAACGAAATTCAACTTTAACATATTCCCACCAGTCACAGGTTTTGTCAAAGAAAACTTTATCATTCCTCCAAACAATATAGGCGTCTCTAAGTTCCGCCAGTACCTCCTCTCTTTCCAGCAGGGCACAATTCAGCCTCCAGGAGCCAGGGCCGGGAGGAAAACCGTGGCCGATGGCACCCTGGAAGAGAATGGCCCTGTGGTCAGAGAAGAAGCAGGGGACCATGGAGTGCCCATGCTGCTTGACTGCCCGGGAGGTGAACACAAAGTCAATCCGAGAACGAAGTGAGCCATCGGGTCGGCTCCATGAATAGTTCACAGAGCCGATCCCCATGGAGCCCACAACGTCCTGCAAGGATGCTTCGGTTACCATCTCGATAAGCAGTTTGGAACTGACATCCAGCTTGATTGAAGTGCCGGAACTTCGTCCATCCTCTTCGATGGGGCAGTTGAAGTCCCCGGCCATCACCACTGCCCTAGTGGTGGCGAGCTGGGTCCGCAGGGTCTGGAATAGTTCCAGGCGCTCAGCCTTCATAGGGGGGGCGTACACGTTGATGAGCCTAATCGGCTCTCCTGCCCAGGAACCGTCTACGACCAACAAGCGGCCGCAGGCGAGCTCCTGGACAGAGTCAACAGTAAATACGCCTCCCCTAATCAGGATGGCAACCCCTGCAGACTTACAGTCGCCCCCACCAGACCAGTAGGACGGGCCATGGGTCCACTGCCTGGCCAGATGATGGTATGACCTGGAAGAGGGGAGAGTACATTCCTGCAGCATAAATACATCACTCGACTGCTTGGAAAGAAAAGTTAGCACCATCTGACATCTAGTCCTATCTCTAACACTCCTCACATTGAGGCTAAAGATGTTAAGTTTAGCAGCCATGGGGGAGAATAAAGAAGGTTAGTGCAAACGATACACCTTAGTTACCAGTCCGGTCGGGCGGATCCTCCTCGCCTGGCGGGTCCGAAAGATCCAGCAGGCCCTCTGACAGAAATTGTTCCAGGATTGTAGCCACCTGGATGTCTGTTGTGAAGTCGATGACCTCAGGTTCAGACACGAGTTCCTCCACCATCTGCTCCATTTCCTCCTGCTGCGCAAGGGAGTCTTCGCAGATTTCCACGACTTGTCGCTTTGAGGACTCAGCCGCTGGGCTGTCCCTCACCTTTCTCTTCCTCTGGATGGCACCTGAGGAGACAAGAGGGGGAAAATCCTCCAGGGAGAGGACTCCAGCAGCTGGAGGGGAAGATGTTAGTGCTGCTGGAGCTGGGGAGAAGGGAGGCTGGGTTGGGAGAGGTGCAGGTGACAGGACCACTGAGATGGGTGGGTAGGAGAAGGTGAGAGCCTCAGTGGGGGTGACAGGGGTTGGGGACGGGGGGGTGGGGAGGGCCGGGCGAGGGAGGGTGGGAAGGGTAGGGCGAGGGAGGGCCGGGAGGCGGGGGGGAGGGACTGTCGTCTTCTTACCATCCTTCTTATTCCCGGTCTTCTGCGCCGCTGGAGCTCTGGTTGGGGCGGGGTTCCCTCTGGCCGGAGCTTTCGCCGCTACAGTTGCCCAGGATCGATCCCTCTTCGGGCAGTCCTTGTAAGAGTGGGCTGCTTGTCCGCAGAGGTTGCACATTGTCCGTTTCGGGCAGTCTTTGGTCTCGTGTCCTGTTACCCGGCAGTTCTTGCAGGCGTCCTCCTTGCAGTCCTTCACCGAATGACCCTTCTTGCTGCATCTCCTGCAGATCTGCGGCATGTCCGGGTAGTAGATGAGGCCGTAGGAGTTGCCCAGCGAGAATGACTGGGGCAGGTGCTGGAGGCCGTCTTCCGCGCTCGAATCCTTGTTCAGTCGGACGATTACCGACCACTTGCCAGTCCAGAAGCCGAGTCCGTTCAGGATGTGGGTGGGTTCCCTCACCACTGTGCAGAACCGCTTCAGGAGCGTGGTGATGTCTTTGCCGGGGGTGTGTGGGTTCCGCATTGAGACCGTCACCCGCCTTTCCTCTCTTTGGACAGGGCAGTTGCCCACAAAGCGAGAGAAAGGGGATTCAGGCCTCGCCGCTTTCACCATCTCCCAGTACCTTCTGCAGATGTTGATCGAAGCAAAGGTCACGAAGAACATCCCGGTCATGAAGGCCTGGATGCTGATGGTCTCCGGCTTAGCGAAGCCCTGGTCCAGGAGCATCTTCTGGCAGAACACTTCTTCCGTCATGTCCGGCACTCTCCCGTCCACCTCCTTCAGCTTCAGGGCCACCGTCTGCTTCATCCAGGGCTCCAGGGTTGGAGCAGCCTGGTTCGGCTTCCTGGTGGCCTGTTGGCTTGAGGAGGCTTCAGGAGGAGATGTCCTGGCCTGGGTCGGCTCACCTGGTCCATCAGCCTTCTTCTTCTGGGTGGCAGGGTTGCTGGTTGAGGCCATGGCTTCTTCCAGCTGTTCCTGTCGCTTGGGGAGGATCTTCGATAGCTCTTTCCCGAAGGGGGCGGAGCTATGCAAATCTTCTCCTTGCTGGCCGAGGTTCTTCCACGAAATTTCTTCCGCAGCGGTTCCTCGTCGAGCTTCTTCTTCTGCGGCCGAGCTTCTTCGAAGATCCCCTTCAGCAGCGGCTCTTCTCCGAAGTTCTCCTTCTTCTTCCCGGCAGCGATCTCCCGGAGCTTCTTCCCCGATGGCGGCTTCTCCCTTCTGGATCGTCGTCTTCGCTGGTTCTTCTCCGCAGTTCGTCCCCGGCTTCGTCTGGAACGCTCTTGGATCGCTAAGCTAGTGTTTATAGCCCCCAGTGGTTCTCCGAGCTATCTATCCTTACAAGGACTGATAAGAACAGATACTACACTTGATCTTAGCCAAAAGGCCGAGAAGCGATAACCCGAATGGGCCGGCCGTTGACCGAGCCTGCCTAATACTGCTGTTCACCCCTTGCAGCGATTGATTCAGCCTACTCCTAGGCAATTCCATGGGGCCCTGCAGGCTCACACACATTTACAGCTACTAAGCGGGAGGGAGGTGAATAAAGGCCGGAGAGGAAGCCAGACAGGATTTGCTTCTTTTGCTTGCACCACAATGCAGTGCTGAAAGAGGAGGAGGAATCTACATAAAAACGCCTTCCTGGCAACGCCCAAATGCGCTCCTGCCATGCAGATAAACACTGGCAGCGGCAGCAAGTGCATGCCCACAGCCACCCCTTGTTCCTTCACACCTTGTATCAGCTTTAATCCAATCCAGTCCGGTGCTGCCTGCTGAGCAGCACTGACCAACACTGCCTGGGCCCAGGCTTTTATCTCTGAGGCAGGCCCCATTATGATGTCAGAAAGCTGGCTCTGGAATCCTGAGGGCTCCACTATGACACGTGCAAAGTTCCGTCTGAACTTTATATAAGACGGTGCGGCTCAGTCAGTCACTCAGTGTTGCCTGAGAGGGCAACACTGCAACAGCCGGCCGCCAGGCTGTCTTTTTTTTGCACAGCTACTTGCCTCCAGGAGGCCACAAGAGGGAGACAAGGGACTGCAAAATGGAAAATAGGCATCCACCAACTTTACAGACAACTTCTCTTTGCTCCTACAACCTCCATCCTTGCACAGTTTGTTATTCTTCCAGGTAACATAGTAACAAATCCAAATTGCTGCTCTCTTTGTAGGCAAGCAAGGGTTTGTTGCAACTGCAATTCTTACTTCTTCTTGAAATGTAGGGACGACAGTACATTCCATCACATCCATCTAGTGTACACAGGTAGGTCCATTGTGGCGGGTAGGCGGCTGGCTGCTTTAATGGCTGTTTGCTGTTCCCCTACTCCACTCCACTCCACTATTTGACTGTGGTGCTGCATCAATCAGTGGCTGGCTCAGGTGCAGCTCTTTAACTTACCTAAAAGGGAGGGCGGAGAGAAGACAAGGAAGGTGAATGAGCTGTTCCAATGTGAAATGCCGGAAACACAGAAACACAGAAGACACACACACACACACACACACACACACACACACACACACACACACACACACACACACACACACACACACACACACAACAAGAGGTGGCAATGTATTAATTAATTGCATTTAATAAATGAGCTCATTATCACACATGACTGTACAAATGCATTGTCCAACAGGTGTTGAAATAATGGGATTAAAAGGGGAGATCCCATCAGAAAGACAAAAACAATAGCAAACACAAATAGCACTTTTGGAATCTGATTTTAGTCAACACATAAGGGAAGGGTGCACCGGTCCTGGAAATACTGCAATACCAGGTCAATGCGTGGAGTGGACAGAGCAAGCTCTATTTCCATCTCCCTGTTCGAAAAATCCATTTAATATATGGTCCCCAGATAGGGGACGTATCAGATATTAAACTGATAAGAACAGATACTACACTTGATCTTAGCCAAAAGGCCGAGAAGCGATAACCCGAATGGGCCGGCCGTTGACCGAGCCTGCCTAATACTGCTGTTCACCCCTTGCAGCGATTGATTCAGCCTACTCCTAGGCAATTCCATGGGGCCCTGCAGGCTCACACACATTTACAGCTACTAAGCGGGAGGGAGGTGAATAAAGGCCGGAGAGGAAGCCAGACAGGATTTGCTTCTTTTGCTTGCACCACAATGCAGTGCTGAAAGAGGAGGAGGAATCTACATAAAAACGCCTTCCTGGCAACGCCCAAATGCCCTCCTGCCATGCAGATAAACACTGGCAGCGGCAGCAAGTGCATGCCCACAGCCACCCCTTGTTCCTTCACACCTTGTATCAGCTTTAATCCAATCCAGTCCGGTGCTGCCTGCTGAGCAGCACTGACCAACACTGCCTGGGCCCAGGCTTTTATCTCTGAGGCAGGCCCCATTATGATGTCAGAAAGCTGGCTCTGGAATCCTGAGGGCTCCACTATGACACGTGCAAAGTTCCGTCTGAACTTTATATAAGACGGTGCGGCTCAGTCAGTCACTCAGTGTTGCCTGAGAGGGCAACACTGCAACAGCCGGCCGCCAGGCTGTCTTTTTTTTGCACAGCTACTTGCCTCCAGGAGGCCACAAGAGGGAGACAAGGGACTGCAAAATGGAAAATAGGCATCCACCAACTTTACAGACAACTTCTCTTTGCTCCTACAACCTCCATCCTTGCACAGTTTGTTATTCTTCCAGGTAACATAGTAACAAATCCAAATTGCTGCTCTCTTTGTAGGCAAGCAAGGGTTTGTTGCAACTGCAATTCTTACTTCTTCTTGAAATGTAGGGACGACAGTACATTCCATCACATCCATCTAGTGTACACAGGTAGGTCCATTGTGGCGGGTAGGCGGCTGGCTGCTTTAATGGCTGTTTGCTGTTCCCCTACTCCACTCCACTCCACTATTTGACTGTGGTGCTGCATCAATCAGTGGCTGGCTCAGGTGCAGCTCTTTAACTTACCTAAAAGGGAGGGCGGAGAGAAGACAAGGAAGGTGAATGAGCTGTTCCAATGTGAAATGCCGGAAACACAGAAACACAGAAGACACACACACACACACACACACACACACACACACACACACACACACACACACACACACAACAAGAGGTGGCAATGTATTAATTAATTGCATTTAATAAATGAGCTCATTATCACACATGACTGTACAAATGCATTGTCCAACAGGTGTTGAAATAATGGGATTAAAAGGGGAGATCCCATCAGAAAGACAAAAACAATAGCAAACACAAATAGCACTTTTGGAATCTGATTTTAGTCAACACATAAGGGAAGGGTGCACCGGTCCTGGAAATACTGCAATACCAGGTCAATGCGTGGAGTGGACAGAGCAAGCTCTATTTCCATCTCCCTGTTCGAAAAATCCATTTAATATATGGTCCCCAGATAGGGGACGTATCAGATATTAAACTGATAAGAACAGATACTACACTTGATCTTAGCCAAAAGGCCGAGAAGCGATAACCCGAATGGGCCGGCCGTTGACCGAGCCTGCCTAATACTGCTGTTCACCCCTTGCAGCGATTGATTCAGCCTACTCCTAGGCAATTCCATGGGGCCCTGCAGGCTCACACACATTTACAGCTACTAAGCGGGAGGGAGGTGAATAAAGGCCGGAGAGGAAGCCAGACAGGATTTGCTTCTTTTGCTTGCACCACAATGCAGTGCTGAAAGAGGAGGAGGAATCTACATAAAAACGCCTTCCTGGCAACGCCCAAATGCCCTCCTGCCATGCAGATAAACACTGGCAGCGGCAGCAAGTGCATGCCCACAGCCACCCCTTGTTCCTTCACACCTTGTATCAGCTTTAATCCAATCCAGTCCGGTGCTGCCTGCTGAGCAGCACTGACCAACACTGCCTGGGCCCAGGCTTTTATCTCTGAGGCAGGCCCCATTATGATGTCAGAAAGCTGGCTCTGGAATCCTGAGGGCTCCACTATGACACGTGCAAAGTTCCGTCTGAACTTTATATAAGACGGTGCGGCTCAGTCAGTCACTCAGTGTTGCCTGAGAGGGCAACACTGCAACAGCCGGCCGCCAGGCTGTCTTTTTTTTGCACAGCTACTTGCCTCCAGGAGGCCACAAGAGGGAGACAAGGGACTGCAAAATGGAAAATAGGCATCCACCAACTTTACAGACAACTTCTCTTTGCTCCTACAACCTCCATCCTTGCACAGTTTGTTATTCTTCCAGGTAACATAGTAACAAATCCAAATTGCTGCTCTCTTTGTAGGCAAGCAAGGGTTTGTTGCAACTGCAATTCTTACTTCTTCTTGAAATGTAGGGACGACAGTACATTCCATCACATCCATCTAGTGTACACAGGTAGGTCCATTGTGGCGGGTAGGCGGCTGGCTGCTTTAATGGCTGTTTGCTGTTCCCCTACTCCACTCCACTCCACTATTTGACTGTGGTGCTGCATCAATCAGTGGCTGGCTCAGGTGCAGCTCTTTAACTTACCTAAAAGGGAGGGCGGAGAGAAGACAAGGAAGGTGAATGAGCTGTTCCAATGTGAAATGCCGGAAACACAGAAACACAGAAGACACACACACACACACACACACACACACACACACACACACACACACACAACAAGAGGTGGCAATGTATTAATTAATTGCATTTAATAAATGAGCTCATTATCACACATGACTGTACAAATGCATTGTCCAACAGGTGTTGAAATAATGGGATTAAAAGGGGAGATCCCATCAGAAAGACAAAAACAATAGCAAACACAAATAGCACTTTTGGAATCTGATTTTAGTCAACACATAAGGGAAGGGTGCACCGGTCCTGGAAATACTGCAATACCAGGTCAATGCGTGGAGTGGACAGAGCAAGCTCTATTTCCATCTCCCTGTTCGAAAAATCCATTTAATATATGGTCCCCAGATAGGGGACGTATCAGATATTAAACTGATAAGAACAGATACTACACTTGATCTTAGCCAAAAGGCCGAGAAGCGATAACCCGAATGGGCCGGCCGTTGACCGAGCCTGCCTAATACTGCTGTTCACCCCTTGCAGCGATTGATTCAGCCTACTCCTAGGCAATTCCATGGGGCCCTGCAGGCTCACACACATTTACAGCTACTAAGCGGGAGGGAGGTGAATAAAGGCCGGAGAGGAAGCCAGACAGGATTTGCTTCTTTTGCTTGCACCACAATGCAGTGCTGAAAGAGGAGGAGGAATCTACATAAAAACGCCTTCCTGGCAACGCCCAAATGCCCTCCTGCCATGCAGATAAACACTGGCAGCGGCAGCAAGTGCATGCCCACAGCCACCCCTTGTTCCTTCACACCTTGTATCAGCTTTAATCCAATCCAGTCCGGTGCTGCCTGCTGAGCAGCACTGACCAACACTGCCTGGGCCCAGGCTTTTATCTCTGAGGCAGGCCCCATTATGATGTCAGAAAGCTGGCTCTGGAATCCTGAGGGCTCCACTATGACACGTGCAAAGTTCCGTCTGAACTTTATATAAGACGGTGCGGCTCAGTCAGTCACTCAGTGTTGCCTGAGAGGGCAACACTGCAACAGCCGGCCGCCAGGCTGTCTTTTTTTTGCACAGCTACTTGCCTCCAGGAGGCCACAAGAGGGAGACAAGGGACTGCAAAATGGAAAATAGGCATCCACCAACTTTACAGACAACTTCTCTTTGCTCCTACAACCTCCATCCTTGCACAGTTTGTTATTCTTCCAGGTAACATAGTAACAAATCCAAATTGCTGCTCTCTTTGTAGGCAAGCAAGGGTTTGTTGCAACTGCAATTCTTACTTCTTCTTGAAATGTAGGGACGACAGTACATTCCATCACATCCATCTAGTGTACACAGGTAGGTCCATTGTGGCGGGTAGGCGGCTGGCTGCTTTAATGGCTGTTTGCTGTTCCCCTACTCCACTCCACTCCACTATTTGACTGTGGTGCTGCATCAATCAGTGGCTGGCTCAGGTGCAGCTCTTTAACTTACCTAAAAGGGAGGGCGGAGAGAAGACAAGGAAGGTGAATGAGCTGTTCCAATGTGAAATGCCGGAAACACAGAAACACAGAAGACACACACACACACACACACACACACACACACACACACACACACACACACACACACACACACACAACAAGAGGTGGCAATGTATTAATTAATTGCATTTAATAAATGAGCTCATTATCACACATGACTGTACAAATGCATTGTCCAACAGGTGTTGAAATAATGGGATTAAAAGGGGAGATCCCATCAGAAAGACAAAAACAATAGCAAACACAAATAGCACTTTTGGAATCTGATTTTAGTCAACACATAAGGGAAGGGTGCACCGGTCCTGGAAATACTGCAATACCAGGTCAATGCGTGGAGTGGACAGAGCAAGCTCTATTTCCATCTCCCTGTTCGAAAAATCCATTTAATATATGGTCCCCAGATAGGGGACGTATCAGATATTAAACTGATAAGAACAGATACTACACTTGATCTTAGCCAAAAGGCCGAGAAGCGATAACCCGAATGGGCCGGCCGTTGACCGAGCCTGCCTAATACTGCTGTTCACCCCTTGCAGCGATTGATTCAGCCTACTCCTAGGCAATTCCATGGGGCCCTGCAGGCTCACACACATTTACAGCTACTAAGCGGGAGGGAGGTGAATAAAGGCCGGAGAGGAAGCCAGACAGGATTTGCTTCTTTTGCTTGCACCACAATGCAGTGCTGAAAGAGGAGGAGGAATCTACATAAAAACGCCTTCCTGGCAACGCCCAAATGCCCTCCTGCCATGCAGATAAACACTGGCAGCGGCAGCAAGTGCATGCCCACAGCCACCCCTTGTTCCTTCACACCTTGTATCAGCTTTAATCCAATCCAGTCCGGTGCTGCCTGCTGAGCAGCACTGACCAACACTGCCTGGGCCCAGGCTTTTATCTCTGAGGCAGGCCCCATTATGATGTCAGAAAGCTGGCTCTGGAATCCTGAGGGCTCCACTATGACACGTGCAAAGTTCCGTCTGAACTTTATATAAGACGGTGCGGCTCAGTCAGTCACTCAGTGTTGCCTGAGAGGGCAACACTGCAACAGCCGGCCGCCAGGCTGTCTTTTTTTTGCACAGCTACTTGCCTCCAGGAGGCCACAAGAGGGAGACAAGGGACTGCAAAATGGAAAATAGGCATCCACCAACTTTACAGACAACTTCTCTTTGCTCCTACAACCTCCATCCTTGCACAGTTTGTTATTCTTCCAGGTAACATAGTAACAAATCCAAATTGCTGCTCTCTTTGTAGGCAAGCAAGGGTTTGTTGCAACTGCAATTCTTACTTCTTCTTGAAATGTAGGGACGACAGTACATTCCATCACATCCATCTAGTGTACACAGGTAGGTCCATTGTGGCGGGTAGGCGGCTGGCTGCTTTAATGGCTGTTTGCTGTTCCCCTACTCCACTCCACTCCACTATTTGACTGTGGTGCTGCATCAATCAGTGGCTGGCTCAGGTGCAGCTCTTTAACTTACCTAAAAGGGAGGGCGGAGAGAAGACAAGGAAGGTGAATGAGCTGTTCCAATGTGAAATGCCGGAAACACAGAAACACAGAAGACACACACACACACACACACACACACACACACACACACACACACACACACACACACAACAAGAGGTGGCAATGTATTAATTAATTGCATTTAATAAATGAGCTCATTATCACACATGACTGTACAAATGCATTGTCCAACAGGTGTTGAAATAATGGGATTAAAAGGGGAGATCCCATCAGAAAGACAAAAACAATAGCAAACACAAATAGCACTTTTGGAATCTGATTTTAGTCAACACATAAGGGAAGGGTGCACCGGTCCTGGAAATACTGCAATACCAGGTCAATGCGTGGAGTGGACAGAGCAAGCTCTATTTCCATCTCCCTGTTCGAAAAATCCATTTAATATATGGTCCCCAGATAGGGGACGTATCAGATATTAAACTGATAAGAACAGATACTACACTTGATCTTAGCCAAAAGGCCGAGAAGCGATAACCCGAATGGGCCGGCCGTTGACCGAGCCTGCCTAATACTGCTGTTCACCCCTTGCAGCGATTGATTCAGCCTACTCCTAGGCAATTCCATGGGGCCCTGCAGGCTCACACACATTTACAGCTACTAAGCGGGAGGGAGGTGAATAAAGGCCGGAGAGGAAGCCAGACAGGATTTGCTTCTTTTGCTTGCACCACAATGCAGTGCTGAAAGAGGAGGAGGAATCTACATAAAAACGCCTTCCTGGCAACGCCCAAATGCCCTCCTGCCATGCAGATAAACACTGGCAGCGGCAGCAAGTGCATGCCCACAGCCACCCCTTGTTCCTTCACACCTTGTATCAGCTTTAATCCAATCCAGTCCGGTGCTGCCTGCTGAGCAGCACTGACCAACACTGCCTGGGCCCAGGCTTTTATCTCTGAGGCAGGCCCCATTATGATGTCAGAAAGCTGGCTCTGGAATCCTGAGGGCTCCACTATGACACGTGCAAAGTTCCGTCTGAACTTTATATAAGACGGTGCGGCTCAGTCAGTCACTCAGTGTTGCCTGAGAGGGCAACACTGCAACAGCCGGCCGCCAGGCTGTCTTTTTTTTGCACAGCTACTTGCCTCCAGGAGGCCACAAGAGGGAGACAAGGGACTGCAAAATGGAAAATAGGCATCCACCAACTTTACAGACAACTTCTCTTTGCTCCTACAACCTCCATCCTTGCACAGTTTGTTATTCTTCCAGGTAACATAGTAACAAATCCAAATTGCTGCTCTCTTTGTAGGCAAGCAAGGGTTTGTTGCAACTGCAATTCTTACTTCTTCTTGAAATGTAGGGACGACAGTACATTCCATCACATCCATCTAGTGTACACAGGTAGGTCCATTGTGGCGGGTAGGCGGCTGGCTGCTTTAATGGCTGTTTGCTGTTCCCCTACTCCACTCCACTCCACTATTTGACTGTGGTGCTGCATCAATCAGTGGCTGGCTCAGGTGCAGCTCTTTAACTTACCTAAAAGGGAGGGCGGAGAGAAGACAAGGAAGGTGAATGAGCTGTTCCAATGTGAAATGCCGGAAACACAGAAACACAGAAGACACACACACACACACACACACACACACACACACACACACACACACACACACACACACACACACAACAAGAGGTGGCAATGTATTAATTAATTGCATTTAATAAATGAGCTCATTATCACACATGACTGTACAAATGCATTGTCCAACAGGTGTTGAAATAATGGGATTAAAAGGGGAGATCCCATCAGAAAGACAAAAACAATAGCAAACACAAATAGCACTTTTGGAATCTGATTTTAGTCAACACATAAGGGAAGGGTGCACCGGTCCTGGAAATACTGCAATACCAGGTCAATGCGTGGAGTGGACAGAGCAAGCTCTATTTCCATCTCCCTGTTCGAAAAATCCATTTAATATATGGTCCCCAGATAGGGGACGTATCAGATATTAAACTGATAAGAACAGATACTACACTTGATCTTAGCCAAAAGGCCGAGAAGCGATAACCCGAATGGGCCGGCCGTTGACCGAGCCTGCCTAATACTGCTGTTCACCCCTTGCAGCGATTGATTCAGCCTACTCCTAGGCAATTCCATGGGGCCCTGCAGGCTCACACACATTTACAGCTACTAAGCGGGAGGGAGGTGAATAAAGGCCGGAGAGGAAGCCAGACAGGATTTGCTTCTTTTGCTTGCACCACAATGCAGTGCTGAAAGAGGAGGAGGAATCTACATAAAAACGCCTTCCTGGCAACGCCCAAATGCCCTCCTGCCATGCAGATAAACACTGGCAGCGGCAGCAAGTGCATGCCCACAGCCACCCCTTGTTCCTTCACACCTTGTATCAGCTTTAATCCAATCCAGTCCGGTGCTGCCTGCTGAGCAGCACTGACCAACACTGCCTGGGCCCAGGCTTTTATCTCTGAGGCAGGCCCCATTATGATGTCAGAAAGCTGGCTCTGGAATCCTGAGGGCTCCACTATGACACGTGCAAAGTTCCGTCTGAACTTTATATAAGACGGTGCGGCTCAGTCAGTCACTCAGTGTTGCCTGAGAGGGCAACACTGCAACAGCCGGCCGCCAGGCTGTCTTTTTTTTGCACAGCTACTTGCCTCCAGGAGGCCACAAGAGGGAGACAAGGGACTGCAAAATGGAAAATAGGCATCCACCAACTTTACAGACAACTTCTCTTTGCTCCTACAACCTCCATCCTTGCACAGTTTGTTATTCTTCCAGGTAACATAGTAACAAATCCAAATTGCTGCTCTCTTTGTAGGCAAGCAAGGGTTTGTTGCAACTGCAATTCTTACTTCTTCTTGAAATGTAGGGACGACAGTACATTCCATCACATCCATCTAGTGTACACAGGTAGGTCCATTGTGGCGGGTAGGCGGCTGGCTGCTTTAATGGCTGTTTGCTGTTCCCCTACTCCACTCCACTCCACTATTTGACTGTGGTGCTGCATCAATCAGTGGCTGGCTCAGGTGCAGCTCTTTAACTTACCTAAAAGGGAGGGCGGAGAGAAGACAAGGAAGGTGAATGAGCTGTTCCAATGTGAAATGCCGGAAACACAGAAACACAGAAGACACACACACACACACACACACACACACACACACACACACACACACACACACACACACACACACACACACAACAAGAGGTGGCAATGTATTAATTAATTGCATTTAATAAATGAGCTCATTATCACACATGACTGTACAAATGCATTGTCCAACAGGTGTTGAAATAATGGGATTAAAAGGGGAGATCCCATCAGAAAGACAAAAACAATAGCAAACACAAATAGCACTTTTGGAATCTGATTTTAGTCAACACATAAGGGAAGGGTGCACCGGTCCTGGAAATACTGCAATACCAGGTCAATGCGTGGAGTGGACAGAGCAAGCTCTATTTCCATCTCCCTGTTCGAAAAATCCATTTAATATATGGTCCCCAGATAGGGGACGTATCAGATATTAAACTGATAAGAACAGATACTACACTTGATCTTAGCCAAAAGGCCGAGAAGCGATAACCCGAATGGGCCGGCCGTTGACCGAGCCTGCCTAATACTGCTGTTCACCCCTTGCAGCGATTGATTCAGCCTACTCCTAGGCAATTCCATGGGGCCCTGCAGGCTCACACACATTTACAGCTACTAAGCGGGAGGGAGGTGAATAAAGGCCGGAGAGGAAGCCAGACAGGATTTGCTTCTTTTGCTTGCACCACAATGCAGTGCTGAAAGAGGAGGAGGAATCTACATAAAAACGCCTTCCTGGCAACGCCCAAATGCCCTCCTGCCATGCAGATAAACACTGGCAGCGGCAGCAAGTGCATGCCCACAGCCACCCCTTGTTCCTTCACACCTTGTATCAGCTTTAATCCAATCCAGTCCGGTGCTGCCTGCTGAGCAGCACTGACCAACACTGCCTGGGCCCAGGCTTTTATCTCTGAGGCAGGCCCCATTATGATGTCAGAAAGCTGGCTCTGGAATCCTGAGGGCTCCACTATGACACGTGCAAAGTTCCGTCTGAACTTTATATAAGACGGTGCGGCTCAGTCAGTCACTCAGTGTTGCCTGAGAGGGCAACACTGCAACAGCCGGCCGCCAGGCTGTCTTTTTTTTGCACAGCTACTTGCCTCCAGGAGGCCACAAGAGGGAGACAAGGGACTGCAAAATGGAAAATAGGCATCCACCAACTTTACAGACAACTTCTCTTTGCTCCTACAACCTCCATCCTTGCACAGTTTGTTATTCTTCCAGGTAACATAGTAACAAATCCAAATTGCTGCTCTCTTTGTAGGCAAGCAAGGGTTTGTTGCAACTGCAATTCTTACTTCTTCTTGAAATGTAGGGACGACAGTACATTCCATCACATCCATCTAGTGTACACAGGTAGGTCCATTGTGGCGGGTAGGCGGCTGGCTGCTTTAATGGCTGTTTGCTGTTCCCCTACTCCACTCCACTCCACTATTTGACTGTGGTGCTGCATCAATCAGTGGCTGGCTCAGGTGCAGCTCTTTAACTTACCTAAAAGGGAGGGCGGAGAGAAGACAAGGAAGGTGAATGAGCTGTTCCAATGTGAAATGCCGGAAACACAGAAACACAGAAGACACACACACACACACACACACACACACACACACACACACACACACACACACACACACACACACACAACAAGAGGTGGCAATGTATTAATTAATTGCATTTAATAAATGAGCTCATTATCACACATGACTGTACAAATGCATTGTCCAACAGGTGTTGAAATAATGGGATTAAAAGGGGAGATCCCATCAGAAAGACAAAAACAATAGCAAACACAAATAGCACTTTTGGAATCTGATTTTAGTCAACACATAAGGGAAGGGTGCACCGGTCCTGGAAATACTGCAATACCAGGTCAATGCGTGGAGTGGACAGAGCAAGCTCTATTTCCATCTCCCTGTTCGAAAAATCCATTTAATATATGGTCCCCAGATAGGGGACGTATCAGATATTAAACTGATAAGAACAGATACTACACTTGATCTTAGCCAAAAGGCCGAGAAGCGATAACCCGAATGGGCCGGCCGTTGACCGAGCCTGCCTAATACTGCTGTTCACCCCTTGCAGCGATTGATTCAGCCTACTCCTAGGCAATTCCATGGGGCCCTGCAGGCTCACACACATTTACAGCTACTAAGCGGGAGGGAGGTGAATAAAGGCCGGAGAGGAAGCCAGACAGGATTTGCTTCTTTTGCTTGCACCACAATGCAGTGCTGAAAGAGGAGGAGGAATCTACATAAAAACGCCTTCCTGGCAACGCCCAAATGCCCTCCTGCCATGCAGATAAACACTGGCAGCGGCAGCAAGTGCATGCCCACAGCCACCCCTTGTTCCTTCACACCTTGTATCAGCTTTAATCCAATCCAGTCCGGTGCTGCCTGCTGAGCAGCACTGACCAACACTGCCTGGGCCCAGGCTTTTATCTCTGAGGCAGGCCCCATTATGATGTCAGAAAGCTGGCTCTGGAATCCTGAGGGCTCCACTATGACACGTGCAAAGTTCCGTCTGAACTTTATATAAGACGGTGCGGCTCAGTCAGTCACTCAGTGTTGCCTGAGAGGGCAACACTGCAACAGCCGGCCGCCAGGCTGTCTTTTTTTTGCACAGCTACTTGCCTCCAGGAGGCCACAAGAGGGAGACAAGGGACTGCAAAATGGAAAATAGGCATCCACCAACTTTACAGACAACTTCTCTTTGCTCCTACAACCTCCATCCTTGCACAGTTTGTTATTCTTCCAGGTAACATAGTAACAAATCCAAATTGCTGCTCTCTTTGTAGGCAAGCAAGGG
Source organism: Rhinoderma darwinii (assembly GCF_050947455.1). NCBI lineage: Eukaryota > Metazoa > Chordata > Amphibia > Anura > Rhinodermatidae > Rhinoderma > Rhinoderma darwinii. The sequence goes on from NW_027464096.1 coordinate 255,918, forward strand.
TTTGTTGCAACTGCAATTCTTACTTCTTCTTGAAATGTAGGGACGACAGTACATTCCATCACATCCATCTAGTGTACACAGGTAGGTCCATTGTGGCGGGTAGGCGGCTGGCTGCTTTAATGGCTGTTTGCTGTTCCCCTACTCCACTCCACTCCACTATTTGACTGTGGTGCTGCATCAATCAGTGGCTGGCTCAGGTGCAGCTCTTTAACTTACCTAAAAGGGAGGGCGGAGAGAAGACAAGGAAGGTGAATGAGCTGTTCCAATGTGAAATGCCGGAAACACAGAAACACAGAAGACACACACACACACACACACACACACACACACACACACACACACACACACACACACACACACACACAACAAGAGGTGGCAATGTATTAATTAATTGCATTTAATAAATGAGCTCATTATCACACATGACTGTACAAATGCATTGTCCAACAGGTGTTGAAATAATGGGATTAAAAGGGGAGATCCCATCAGAAAGACAAAAACAATAGCAAACACAAATAGCACTTTTGGAATCTGATTTTAGTCAACACATAAGGGAAGGGTGCACCGGTCCTGGAAATACTGCAATACCAGGTCAATGCGTGGAGTGGACAGAGCAAGCTCTATTTCCATCTCCCTGTTCGAAAAATCCATTTAATATATGGTCCCCAGATAGGGGACGTATCAGATATTAAACTGATAAGAACAGATACTACACTTGATCTTAGCCAAAAGGCCGAGAAGCGATAACCCGAATGGGCCGGCCGTTGACCGAGCCTGCCTAATACTGCTGTTCACCCCTTGCAGCGATTGATTCAGCCTACTCCTAGGCAATTCCATGGGGCCCTGCAGGCTCACACACATTTACAGCTACTAAGCGGGAGGGAGGTGAATAAAGGCCGGAGAGGAAGCCAGACAGGATTTGCTTCTTTTGCTTGCACCACAATGCAGTGCTGAAAGAGGAGGAGGAATCTACATAAAAACGCCTTCCTGGCAACGCCCAAATGCCCTCCTGCCATGCAGATAAACACTGGCAGCGGCAGCAAGTGCATGCCCACAGCCACCCCTTGTTCCTTCACACCTTGTATCAGCTTTAATCCAATCCAGTCCGGTGCTGCCTGCTGAGCAGCACTGACCAACACTGCCTGGGCCCAGGCTTTTATCTCTGAGGCAGGCCCCATTATGATGTCAGAAAGCTGGCTCTGGAATCCTGAGGGCTCCACTATGACACGTGCAAAGTTCCGTCTGAACTTTATATAAGACGGTGCGGCTCAGTCAGTCACTCAGTGTTGCCTGAGAGGGCAACACTGCAACAGCCGGCCGCCAGGCTGTCTTTTTTTTGCACAGCTACTTGCCTCCAGGAGGCCACAAGAGGGAGACAAGGGACTGCAAAATGGAAAATAGGCATCCACCAACTTTACAGACAACTTCTCTTTGCTCCTACAACCTCCATCCTTGCACAGTTTGTTATTCTTCCAGGTAACATAGTAACAAATCCAAATTGCTGCTCTCTTTGTAGGCAAGCAAGGGTTTGTTGCAACTGCAATTCTTACTTCTTCTTGAAATGTAGGGACGACAGTACATTCCATCACATCCATCTAGTGTACACAGGTAGGTCCATTGTGGCGGGTAGGCGGCTGGCTGCTTTAATGGCTGTTTGCTGTTCCCCTACTCCACTCCACTCCACTATTTGACTGTGGTGCTGCATCAATCAGTGGCTGGCTCAGGTGCAGCTCTTTAACTTACCTAAAAGGGAGGGCGGAGAGAAGACAAGGAAGGTGAATGAGCTGTTCCAATGTGAAATGCCGGAAACACAGAAACACAGAAGACACACACACACACACACACACACACACACACACACACACACACACACACACACACACAACAAGAGGTGGCAATGTATTAATTAATTGCATTTAATAAATGAGCTCATTATCACACATGACTGTACAAATGCATTGTCCAACAGGTGTTGAAATAATGGGATTAAAAGGGGAGATCCCATCAGAAAGACAAAAACAATAGCAAACACAAATAGCACTTTTGGAATCTGATTTTAGTCAACACATAAGGGAAGGGTGCACCGGTCCTGGAAATACTGCAATACCAGGTCAATGCGTGGAGTGGACAGAGCAAGCTCTATTTCCATCTCCCTGTTCGAAAAATCCATTTAATATATGGTCCCCAGATAGGGGACGTATCAGATATTAAACTGATAAGAACAGATACTACACTTGATCTTAGCCAAAAGGCCGAGAAGCGATAACCCGAATGGGCCGGCCGTTGACCGAGCCTGCCTAATACTGCTGTTCACCCCTTGCAGCGATTGATTCAGCCTACTCCTAGGCAATTCCATGGGGCCCTGCAGGCTCACACACATTTACAGCTACTAAGCGGGAGGAGGTGAATAAAGGCCGGAGAGGAAGCCAGACAGGATTTGCTTCTTTTGCTTGCACCACAATGCAGTGCTGAAAGAGGAGGAGGAATCTACATAAAAACGCCTTCCTGGCAACGCCCAAATGCCCTCCTGCCATGCAGATAAACACTGGCAGCGGCAGCAAGTGCATGCCCACAGCCACCCCTTGTTCCTTCACACCTTGTATCAGCTTTAATCCAATCCAGTCCGGTGCTGCCTGCTGAGCAGCACTGACCAACACTGCCTGGGCCCAGGCTTTTATCTCTGAGGCAGGCCCCATTATGATGTCAGAAAGCTGGCTCTGGAATCCTGAGGGCTCCACTATGACACGTGCAAAGTTCCGTCTGAACTTTATATAAGACGGTGCGGCTCAGTCAGTCACTCAGTGTTGCCTGAGAGGGCAACACTGCAACAGCCAGCCGCCTACCCGCTACAAAGAGAGCAGCAATTTGGATTTGTTACTATGTTCCACAAGAGGGAGACAAGGGACTGCAAAATGGAAAATAGGCATCCACCAACTTTACAGACAACTTCTCTTTGCTCCTACAACCTCCATCCTTGCACAGTTTGTTATTCTTCCAGGTAACATAGTAACAAATCCAAATTGCTGCTCTCTTTGTAGGCAAGCAAGGGTTTGTTGCAACTGCAATTCTTACTTCTTCTTGAAATGTAGGGACGACAGTACATTCCATCACATCCATCTAGTGTACACAGGTAGGTCCATTGTGGCGGGTAGGCGGCTGGCTGCTTTAATGGCTGTTTGCTGTTCCCCTACTCCACTCCACTCCACTATTTGACTGTGGTGCTGCATCAATCAGTGGCTGGCTCAGGTGCAGCTCTTTAACTTACCTAAAAGGGAGGGCGGAGAGAAGACAAGGAAGGTGAATGAGCTGTTCCAATGTGAAATGCCGGAAACACAGAAACACAGAAGACACACACACACACACACACACACACACACACACACACACACACACACACACACACACACACACACACACACAACAAGAGGTGGCAATGTATTAATTAATTGCATTTAATAAATGAGCTCATTATCACACATGACTGTACAAATGCATTGTCCAACAGGTGTTGAAATAATGGGATTAAAAGGGGAGATCCCATCAGAAAGACAAAAACAATAGCAAACACAAATAGCACTTTTGGAATCTGATTTTAGTCAACACATAAGGGAAGGGTGCACCGGTCCTGGAAATACTGCAATACCAGGTCAATGCGTGGAGTGGACAGAGCAAGCTCTATTTCCATCTCCCTGTTCGAAAAATCCATTTAATATATGGTCCCCAGATAGGGGACGTATCAGATATTAAACTGATAAGAACAGATACTACACTTGATCTTAGCCAAAAGGCCGAGAAGCGATAACCCGAATGGGCCGGCCGTTGACCGAGCCTGCCTAATACTGCTGTTCACCCCTTGCAGCGATTGATTCAGCCTACTCCTAGGCAATTCCATGGGGCCCTGCAGGCTCACACACATTTACAGCTACTAAGCGGGAGGGAGGTGAATAAAGGCCGGAGAGGAAGCCAGACAGGATTTGCTTCTTTTGCTTGCACCACAATGCAGTGCTGAAAGAGGAGGAGGAATCTACATAAAAACGCCTTCCTGGCAACGCCCAAATGCCCTCCTGCCATGCAGATAAACACTGGCAGCGGCAGCAAGTGCATGCCCACAGCCACCCCTTGTTCCTTCACACCTTGTATCAGCTTTAATCCAATCCAGTCCGGTGCTGCCTGCTGAGCAGCACTGACCAACACTGCCTGGGCCCAGGCTTTTATCTCTGAGGCAGGCCCCATTATGATGTCAGAAAGCTGGCTCTGGAATCCTGAGGGCTCCACTATGACACGTGCAAAGTTCCGTCTGAACTTTATATAAGACGGTGCGGCTCAGTCAGTCACTCAGTGTTGCCTGAGAGGGCAACACTGCAACAGCCGGCCGCCAGGCTGTCTTTTTTTTTGCACAGCTACTTGCCTCCAGGAGGCCACAAGAGGGAGACAAGGGACTGCAAAATGGAAAATAGGCATCCACCAACTTTACAGACAACTTCTCTTTGCTCCTACAACCTCCATCCTTGCACAGTTTGTTATTCTTCCAGGTAACATAGTAACAAATCCAAATTGCTGCTCTCTTTGTAGGCAAGCAAGGGTTTGTTGCAACTGCAATTCTTACTTCTTCTTGAAATGTAGGGACGACAGTACATTCCATCACATCCATCTAGTGTACACAGGTAGGTCCATTGTGGCGGGTAGGCGGCTGGCTGCTTTAATGGCTGTTTGCTGTTCCCCTACTCCACTCCACTCCACTATTTGACTGTGGTGCTGCATCAATCAGTGGCTGGCTCAGGTGCAGCTCTTTAACTTACCTAAAAGGGAGGGCGGAGAGAAGACAAGGAAGGTGAATGAGCTGTTCCAATGTGAAATGCCGGAAACACAGAAACACAGAAGACACACACACACACACACACACACACACACACACACACACACACACACACACACACACACACACAACAAGAGGTGGCAATGTATTAATTAATTGCATTTAATAAATGAGCTCATTATCACACATGACTGTACAAATGCATTGTCCAACAGGTGTTGAAATAATGGGATTAAAAGGGGAGATCCCATCAGAAAGACAAAAACAATAGCAAACACAAATAGCACTTTTGGAATCTGATTTTAGTCAACACATAAGGGAAGGGTGCACCGGTCCTGGAAATACTGCAATACCAGGTCAATGCGTGGAGTGGACAGAGCAAGCTCTATTTCCATCTCCCTGTTCGAAAAATCCATTTAATATATGGTCCCCAGATAGGGGACGTATCAGATATTAAACTGATAAGAACAGATACTACACTTGATCTTAGCCAAAAGGCCGAGAAAGCGATAACCCGAATGGGCCGGCCGTTGACCGAGCCTGCCTAATACTGCTGTTCACCCCTTGCAGCGATTGATTCAGCCTACTCCTAGGCAATTCCATGGGGCCCTGCAGGCTCACACACATTTACAGCTACTAAGCGGGAGGGAGGTGAATAAAGGCCGGAGAGGAAGCCAGACAGGATTTGCTTCTTTTGCTTGCACCACAATGCAGTGCTGAAAGAGGAGGAGGAATCTACATAAAAACGCCTTCCTGGCAACGCCCAAATGCCCTCCTGCCATGCAGATAAACACTGGCAGCGGCAGCAAGTGCATGCCCACAGCCACCCCTTGTTCCTTCACACCTTGTATCAGCTTTAATCCAATCCAGTCCGGTGCTGCCTGCTGAGCAGCACTGACCAACACTGCCTGGGCCCAGGCTTTTATCTCTGAGGCAGGCCCCATTATGATGTCAGAAAGCTGGCTCTGGAATCCTGAGGGCTCCACTATGACACGTGCAAAGTTCCGTCTGAACTTTATATAAGACGGTGCGGCTCAGTCAGTCACTCAGTGTTGCCTGAGAGGGCAACACTGCAACAGCCGGCCGCCAGGCTGTCTTTTTTTTGCACAGCTACTTGCCTCCAGGAGGCCACAAGAGGGAGACAAGGGACTGCAAAATGGAAAATAGGCATCCACCAACTTTACAGACAACTTCTCTTTGCTCCTACAACCTCCATCCTTGCACAGTTTGTTATTCTTCCAGGTAACATAGTAACAAATCCAAATTGCTGCTCTCTTTGTAGGCAAGCAAGGGTTTGTTGCAACTGCAATTCTTACTTCTTCTTGAAATGTAGGGACGACAGTACATTCCATCACATCCATCTAGTGTACACAGGTAGGTCCATTGTGGCGGGTAGGCGGCTGGCTGCTTTAATGGCTGTTTGCTGTTCCCCTACTCCACTCCACTCCACTA